>NW_018165788.1:162211-169055 GCF_001263595.1 Phalaenopsis equestris | reverse complement strand
CTCTTTGCTATATATATATATATATATACATATTAAATATTGAAGTCGACCGTAGAAGAGACGGCATTATGAGGTGAGCTAGTCAAACTTATAAATTAATGTTCCATCTTTATGAATAAAATAAAAAAAGTTGACCATGGCTGAATTGAGAGCCATAGCATGATAATTGATCCTGCTAACTGTACAATCAATGAAACCTCTATTATCCTTTTAACTTCCCAAAATCCATATCCCGATATCTGTTTAGCAAAGGAATAAATTCGTACAATTTTATGGAAATCACTCAAATAAGCAACAAAACTCGCATGATCAATCTGCTAAAAGAAAAAGTTCTGATCAATGCTAGCTGGGAATACAAAGAAAGAGGAATTATTTTAGAATTTTGGAGAAATAGTATTATTTTAACTTCATGCCTAGCAATATAATAAAGGACTTACATATTTTTCACGAAAAACTGCATTCTTCGTGGGAGATGAGGCTGCCATCTCATAAAGTACTAGCTGCAAAGCAGCATCGGAAATTTTAGCTTACTAGGTCTGCTTCCTAGCTTCTGTCTGCAGCCTTTGGCACCACAATAGCAATTTTGATCTGCTCCAAATTGTACAAACCTGTAAATAAATTCAGGCTTATAGCTTCCTAAGAAAATATCAAGCAACAGCAAATGAGCAATCACAGGGACAATATAAAACTGAAAAGTCTTTGAAGTTCAATGGAGAAACATAGCAAATTCTCAGTTCATCATTGAAAAAGGAAATGATCTATATAGTGGCAGACTTATTCAGTGGAGACAATATAGAACATACTGATAATCATAAGTCAGTTCCTCTCCCTTCTCTATGTCACGAGTTGCAAATATGCCAATTCGTGTTTCACCATCAATTGTCCTACGAAAGAAATTACATAAGGATGCTAACTACCAGAAAAAATTATCAGGGGAAATAAGGTTCATTTGAAACAACCATTTTTGCATCTCGGTATTAGGTTGACAGCTGTGATTTATAAATCTGGATTTATTTCCTTTGTAAGTGGCATCAATAACCATATCACGATTAATCTCACAAAGATAAAAGTTAGTCTCCCCACAGTGCTTCATCTTCCAAAGCCTTTCCTCGCATGTTTTATCATCAATAACTGAGAATGACAGAAGAGGGGTAAAGAAAGAGGTTAAAACATCGTTTAATTTTATCAGAAGGCAATATATTTCTAAGATCATGTTCATATGATAATTTTGCAATCACTCATTCCATAGATACTCATCTATAAAAGGAGGCATCACCTTCCCCAACATATTCAATCACAAAATCTCCTTGTCTCATGTCTTCATCTGTAACTAGCCCCGATCCACATTTCTCAGTCTACAAGTTAAGATTTTGTATCAATATAAATTACATAGAATTGTGCACCTTGTAACTTTAATTGAAATAAAGGGAAGAAAAAAAGTGAAAAAAATTTCGTTATGTTATGCTAGAACTGAAAAGCAGAGCTAAAAGGATTGCCTGAGGTAATCATCAGGAAGCTTTCAAAGTAATACACACACACACACACACACACACACACACACACACACACACACACACACACACACACACACACACACACACACACACACACACACACACACACACATATATATATATATATATACATCTACTAAGAAGAATAAAAGGCAGAGGAGGCTTTCAATACGGAACAGAGAAACAAGGCATTTCTACATATTTAAATTTAATAAACAGGTGATAACCAAAAAATCCATAAGCACAACAGGTTAGTTAGAGTACTAACCAGAACATACATTAAGGGGAATCCCATTGATGATAGAAGAAACTCTGCATGAATAATTTGTATTCAACTCTCGTACAAACAAGTGCACAATTTAATTAACATAATATGATAGAAGTTCATCATTAACATTCACCAAGGTGGCTTTAATATTGACGGACTGGAGGATAACGGAATCAAAACCCACAGATCCTTTCATGCAAACTCATAGTAAAAAATTTTCTAATTATAATTGATATTTCTGAAGGAAATAATATATCAAATACTGGGGAATAATTCCACCAATAAGCCAAAGGTTTGTTCTTTCAAGTGCAAGAAATATGAACTAGGATGGTAGTTTGTGAACCATGGACTTCTCAATATCTGGTAAGAGGAAAATCTCAATGTTATAATCAACTTTTATAATATTTTTTTGGAATATTTACATGCATACCACTCAATTCTTATGTATTTACATATCTAACACCTATGCTTCAATTTTTACATATAATCAACTTCTTAAGATCTGACAAAGGGAGAATCTCAATGTTATAATGAACTTCCATAATATTTTGTCCAATACTTAGAGTCCGTTTGGCGCTGCCTATCAACAGCGATGCATTTTGGCACCACCGAATCGGGTGTTTGGTTACAGCGGTGCAGCAGCATATCTGACGCCGCACCCATAAATGCGGGCAGCAGGTATAACTTTAAACCCATGGCCTATGTTTCCTTCATATTATTGCCCCTCCCTACCCCCACGTATCGGCCCTAACTCCCTCACCTCTCGTCCGAGCTCCTTCACTTCTCTGCCTCTCTAGCGCAGCTTTTCTTGTCTCTTTGCTGTCTCTCTCGACTCTATGCCCTATGACCGTTGCTTCTCTCCCGTCTGTACCATAAGAAGTGATCGCCCCTCTCACGGTATCTTCTATCATTTTTCTTTAAAATTTGAATTAGATTTGGAATGTGCGGTTTTCTTTGGGAAAATTGTGGCTTTGCTCTACTCTGAATACTGATATTCGAGTATCACGAAAATGATATTTTGGATTTTGGTTTTCTCTTCCTTTATTTTTTGTTATTTGTGAACTCTGCTATACTCAAACTATGCTTTGCACTTTCATTCTTCATACTGGGATATCAACATACCTAACATCCGAAGCATTTGTGATTTTGCTCTGCCTTTACTCTGTTCAATTATTCTTTTTCGATGTGAATATTCGTTTGGATTTTATCAAGGATTTTGATATTTGCGAGAGACCGAACTGGAGAGACATGGATTTTATCAAACATTTCAATGTGAATATTGTTTTGAGCTAAAGATGGATTTGTAAAAAAGCAATGTTTTGGGTATTGTGTATGATTTGAATATGTATGGGTGGTTTTATGGTGAATCTTATCTTTACAGTGAGAATTTGAAAAAAAGTACGGGAATTTGAAAAAAAGTACGGGAATTTGAAAAAAAAAATACAGTGAGAATTTTAATATTTGAATATGGATTGGTATTTTATGGTTGTGGTAGTGTTGGTGGTTTTGATGTTGGCGGTGATTTTTTGGTGAAATAGTTGTGGTGGTGTGGTGGTGATATTGGAGTTGATGGTGGTGGTGGTGTTGGTGGTGGTGTGTTGGTGGTGGTGTTGCTTTTTTGGTGACATGGTAGTTGTGGTGTTGATGGTGGTGGTGGTTTTTGGTGAAATGGTGGTGGTTTTTTAGTGAAATGGTGGTGGTGTTGGTGGTGATGTTGGTTGTGGTATTGTTGGTGGTGTTTTTTTTGTGACATGGCGGTGGTGGTGTTGCCGGTGTTGGTGGTGGTGGTGGTGGTGGTGGTGGTGCTTTTTTGGTGATAGAATGGTGGTGGTATTGATAGATTGTTGGTAGCAGTGGTGTTGGTGGTTTTTTTTTAGTGACATGGTGGTGGTGTTGGTGGTGGTTTTTTGGTGAAATGGTAGTGGTAGCCTTGGTGGTGGTTTTGTGGTGATATTTCTTTTCATTTACCTTTTCGAGTTGTGGTATTTTAAATGACGCTGTGTTTTTTTTGGAAAATATTTGTTGCTTGTTTCTTTTCATGCTAGTATCATCATGGTTTGTCTGTCATGTGAAAAAAAAATATCAGACTAATATTTTGTGACTTCTGCCTTAAAGAGGTGAAATTGGGAAATAGGTCAGCAACCTAGTTTAACAAGAAGGGCTGACAAAATATTATAAAGAAGTTCAAGGAAAGAAAAAAAAATGAATAAGATAGGATGCAACTGAAAAACAAGTGAGATCGATTAAAAAGGGATTGAAAATTTTAGAAAAAATTGAAGTGAAGATCTACGGGCTTGGGTTAGGATCGAATAAAACGAACACTTAATGCTTCAAAAGAATGGTGGGCCGAGAGATTAGATATAAGAATTTATGAAACGTCCAGTCCTTTTTATCAATTTTATTTTTTTTTAATTACATCAACATATTAATCACCCATTACTTTGTGACATTGACCCTGGCCTAGAAGAGAAGTTGGATCGTATGTTTGGTGGACTCATGGTCATGGGCGATCATGCATGAGCCTCTAGTGAGAGAGGGTATAACCGAGCATGTGGATGTCGAGCAAACAGCTCTCCAATGACGGCTTCAGCCCGAACCTCAATGAAGTTGAATCCATTAGTCCATCAAAGCGTCCTAGGGTTGAAAAAAAGAAAAAAGATTGTGTAGTTTTCATTCGAAGTCAAATTTCACAATTAGTTGCTTCGTGCACCAATGACCAATAGCACATCACAAGCAATTTCGATTCAACAAATAATGTGAATTTTATAAGCAAATCTAAAAATCACGAGGACATGTCGTTGTATTTGTTCTCTATGAAGTTGTTTGATCTAGAGGGAGTTCTTTATGACGATGACCCTTGACCGCAGAGCCATTTATTTACGTTATTTTCATGACAACCGAGATGCATGAATTTTATTTTATTTGATGGACATTTTATGTTTGATTTCATGGGGAAATAATTTATATCACTTTCAATATGCTTCGATTTTATATCAGATAAATATTATTTGGCTTATACTGAATATTTCTTATAAAGAGGATTTATCAAACAGTTTCCTAATACCAAATACTATTTTTATTTCTAGTTACTTTGCATGTATTTTTTTCTCGTGTGGATGGCCTGCGAGACAACCGTGGGTATAAAATCTAGTGTAAGTTTTTATTGCATGTTTTACTTTTTGGCTTGGAAGTCTATGAAAAGATATTCTACCTTATGGGTTCTTCTAGATGACTTATATGTTATCCGTTCTTGATACGTATAAAATCACTATGAAGACAACCAAGTACCTCTCCTTTTTCAATCGTATGAATGTTGGTGTTCTTCTGGATGGCCTTTGAGGTGGTGTGTATATGTGGCACATACGAGCTCAGTATTACGTGGTTTAAAGATAACCAAAACCCTTTTTCTTTAAGATCTACAGTCTTCTTGTAGAGACAGATAATTCGTTGTTTTATACTTTGTCCTCTGAAACCTCATATTTTTATAAAAATTTAATTAAAAATTTCTATTATTCTTCATTATTAATGTTGCATCTAAGGGACTGTTGTGCTTTATGGTTTAAATTCTTCAAAAAAATGAGTTTAACGACCTTCAGAACCTCTAACCATTGTAATGTTATTGTGGACTGTAAAGTTTTTTGCTTACTTCGAAATAGATGCAAAGTTACTGGAGAAAATTTTACAAGTGTCTAAAGAATAGAACAGAGAACTGTGACTTTTTTAAGTAAGCAGATGATAATAACAATATTATGATGATAAAAACTATTTCGTTGGAGAGATTATCTCGTGACATTAATTGGCTAGATTTTAAAAACAATATTATGATAATATTGATTGTTATTTTAATAATATTATTTTTTATTTTGATTTTTGTGTTACTCAATGTTTAATAAAGTCTTAATTTTTATTTTGTGACATTCAAACTGGTCTGTTTTCAAGTATAAAATGTACAAACAGGACTAATTCTGTTATAAATAACACTAAACTATAAGGGAAAAATTGTCATTTGTTCATAAACAATTGCAGTATAGTTGCCACAAAACTGCACATAGCAAAAAAACACCCAGTTTCCCCGCAATACGTATGGCACAGCAACTTCTTGGCACAGTTGTTGTGTCGCATCTTTATAATAAACTACAACTACCCCAAACAAACTCTTATAAGCATACCACTCAATTCTTATGTATTGACATATCTAAAACCTAAACATCCTTTTTTACATATATGTCACTTTACATATGCATAAAAATGTGTATTTCACTTTTAAAAAGTTAAAATAGTGACATTTTTTATTTGAGTCTGTGACATTTTTTTATGTTATGCATCAAAAATATGTCAACATATCTTAAAGAAATCTTAAAGAAATCCAATGGTCCAGAAAGAAAGAGTACAACAAAGGTCAGATCACTGTCAGAAGATCGTGAGTCCCACTCGACCAACCGACCGAAGCCGACCAGACCACGAGACAGATGAGAATACGACTGGATGATCCAAGCAAGGGTCATTCAACAAAAAATGAGACAAAAGTGCATTTGAGTCAACCGCTATAAAAAAGATGACCCGGTACAATAGCCTACCCTCCAATAGAGCCCATTCCAAGGAAGGTCCAATTTTATAGTATCTTCAACCACCCCCCAAGATAATTTAATTAAAATAGCAAATTTGTAAAACAATAAAGTAGTCATGCTTAAATTATTTTAAATTATTTTATGTATTGTACTAGATATATTAGATTTAAATATAATATGATATAATATGTATTAATAATATAATATAATATAATATATTTTTTTATAAAACCTATTTGAGGTGCCAGCTCCAACATCTCGAGCCTTTAGGCCTCGAGACACATTATACAATAAAAGACGTAAGCCTAACTGTTGATAGTGAGGTTTAAATCTTAATGAACTTTTTGTACATCTCAATTTGATTGAGATACGCCTCGAAGCATGTACTCCAAATGTATTTTAAACAAGGATACACCCGCACACACGTGCATGCATATTACATATATGTATGTGGATGTGTATATGCACAAATATATATATATATATATATATAT
>NW_018165788.1:117267-162060 GCF_001263595.1 Phalaenopsis equestris | reverse complement strand
AATATGCATATATAAAAAAGAAAAATAATATATATATATATATATATATATATATATATATATATATCATGCATGTATCTATATTATGTATTTATGTATATATATATATATATTATGTATGCATATATGATGCGAGCGTGTGCGCACACATAGATATATATATGTATATGCACACACACAGACATGTACACATACAAACACACACACACACACATATATATATAGGTTTTGAGAATTAAGCAAGATATTTTTATTAATATGGAAAGGGGTATAAATACAGGTTACATGAATTTTAAAATAAGAAAGACATAACACCCATATCTCTCAAATTATAATTAATCATTTCATAATAACTAACTGGAAAAGAAATAAATCAATACTAATAACTTGTAACACTCCCGCTTAAGTTGAAACATAGATGTCAATCATGTCCAACTTTGATTTGAAATCGTCAAACAATGATCGAGGAAGATTCTTTGTGAGAATATCAATCACTGGCTAGTGAATGGGACAAACAGATACAAATCTCCTCGAAATCGAGTTTTTCCTTGATAAGTGAAGGTCAATCTCCATATGTTTGGTACGATCATATTAAACCGGACTATGAGCAATGCAAATGATGGTTTTATTATCAAAAAAAGACTGCTAAGGGACAGTAACCAGTATACGTAACTCACGGAGCATGATGTGTAACCAGATGGTTTCACACGCGCCAAAGGACATAAAGTGAAACTCGACTTCAACACTGCTACGTGCAACCACAGACTATTTTTTTTAGTTTTCTAAGTGACAAGGTCTACCCACACAAAGGAGCGATAACCTGAGATTGATCGTCGATCATGGACGGACTAGCCCCAATTAGCATCCGTATAAACTGCAACTGAGCAAGAGTTGTGACGAGAGAACGACAAACCTTAGCTGGTGTGTCTTTTAAGTAGTGGAAGATCCGATGGATAGCAGTGATATGGTATTCATAGGGATCATGCATTAACTGACTTGCAATACCAATAGCACAACAAAAATTCGGGAGCATATGAGCGAGGTATATGAATTTACCCACGAAACTTTTGTAGTTAATTTGCTCGCCGGAATGACATTGGGAACTTTCACAAATTTTTCATTATAGTCCATCGAGATAACTATCGATTTGCAAATAAGTAGATTAGTCTCTATAGTAAATATATCACATATTTGCGCTGAGAAAGGCTAATGCCCCGAGAGGACCGAGTTACTTTCATGCCTAAGAAATAATGGAGAGAATTCAAGTCTTTCATCTCAAAAGACACAACAATGATGCCTTTGAGAGACTCCAAGTTGACACATGTTACATGGGAGCACGATGTCGTCGACATAAACGATGAGGATGGCCATACAGTTATCGGGTGAATGGCAAAAAAATAGTGTATGATCGATTGGGCATGAGAGAAATCATAGCCCACTACAACTTGCGTAAACTTGTCGAACCATGCCCATGGGAATTGTTTCAGTTCATAGATAAACTTTCACAATCGACACATTTGTCCAGTAGAAGAAATAAAGTCAAATCTCGGGGGAGACATATAAACCTCAGCAAGACCACCATTAAAGAAAGCATTATTGACGTCCAACAGAAATAAGGGCCAATCTAGATTCCAAAACAAATAACTCTTCATAGTCAATTCCATAAGTTTGATGATATCCTTTGGCGACCAACCGCGCCTTGTTGCATTCATAGGGTTCATCGGAGTTAAATTTGATGTTAAAAATCCACCTACAATCCACCACCTTCTTTCCCGGGAAAGATCAACCATGTCCTAAGTATGGTTGCGCCGAAAGGTATTCATCTCATCCATGACAGCAACCTTCCAGTAAGGTTAGCCAAAGACGCCTCAATAGTGGATTGGAGACAACAATACGTCAAAGATGTACCAAATGCTTTGTAGGTCGGAGAAAGGCTATGGCACGAGACATATTTCACTATGATATAAATAGTGCATGATCGTATTTGTTTTCGTACCTCAATGGGGAAATTCAAATCTTCACTCATATCAGAAGTGACCCTCGTAAATTGAGAGAGCATCATTCCAAGGATGTCCGCCGGAGCGAAGTCCAAGATTTGTAGCGGAGCAGCGAGGATGCTGGTAATGTTGGCTTGGAAGTCCATTGGACACTATGATTGTAGGAGTAGGCAGAATGTCCGACGTAGTCGGAAAAGGAATGATGTCCAGAAAATCAAGCTCACTCTCACTTGAAATAGCTTTAGGGAAGAATGGGACATTTTCAAAAAAGGTGACGTCAACACTAACATAGATTTTATTGGTGGTAGGATCAAAACAGTCATAAGACACATTTAATTGAGCAGGGATCAAGTTTACTTTCAGTCATAATAATGTTTCGAACAAAGGTCTAACATAGATTTTATTGGTGGTAGGATCAAAGCAGTCATAGCCTTTTTTAGTGTCGTAATAGTCGAGGAAGACACATTTAATTGAGCAGGGATCAAGTTTACTTTCAGTCATAATAATGTTTCGAACAAAGGTCATACACTCAAATATTTCGAGATATAATATGAATAACTGATTGGTGGGAAAACACGACATCAGAATGAATAATGGGGTATTGTGGATTTTTGTGGGAATTCTATTGATGAGGTAAGTGAAGTTAAGAACAGCATCGTTCCAAAAACGTTTAGGAACACTACTTGGAAACATAATGGAACGAGCAACTTCAAGGTGTTTATTTTTCCACTCAACTATCCCGATTTGTTGAGTGGTATCTTTACAGGAGCTATACTGGATGATGCACTTACTAACCAAAAATTCTCCCAATATATAGTTAAATTACTCACGGCCATTGTCGACCCAAAGAATTTTAATAGTGACTTTGAATTGGGTCAAAATGAAGGAGTGAGAATTTTTTAAAAGTGACAGTTGTTTCATATTTGTTTTTTAATATACATACCTAAGTTACCAGGGTGTGGTCATCAATTAGAGTAGCAAACCACCGTTTATTGGTATAGCTCGAAGTTCGAGGGCGTCCCCATAAGTCATCATGAATAAATTAAAAAATAGTGTAAGTGTTTGATGGAAGTGGTAGACGTTGATGTTTAGCTAATTGACAGAATTCACATTTAAAAGATGATTTTTTATCAATAAACATTAAATAGTACAATTGTTTTAAATAGTGAAAATTGAGATGACCCAAAAGACAATGTGAAAGTACAATTGGACATACAGTAGAAAAAGAAAAACAACTATGAGATTGAGTGTCTGCGTCATCAATGTCATTTTCTTAAATAGAGTTCAACTATCTGCTTAACAGTTTCAATCATCTTTCGAGAACGACAATACTGAAAGACACAAACAGCAGTAGAAAAATAAGCAATGCAATCAAGTTCATATGTTAACTTATCGACCGATAAGAGGTTACATTGACGCAAATGAACTTGTAATATGAATCCCAACATCAGTCCGGCTATTAGTACAACTTACCCTTTACCTGCAATGAAATTACAGGAGTCGTCTACAATTTTAATAGTATTTCTCCCTGAGCAAGAAGAATATGTCGAGAAAAAGTGAAAACATCCTATTATGTGGTGTGTATCACTTGAATCAACAATCCATGAACTATAAATAAAACCAGTGAATGTCATAAAGATGTTATTGACAAACATGAGAGGTCGATGGGTCGGGGGGAACTAACTAGACCCAAGCAGCTTAATCAAATTTTTCATTTGATTCTTAATAGAGTACAATGAGTCAGGAATGGTTAGCGCTGAAGCCGACTGAATTGTTGTGGATTCTAAGATCATAATAAGCCCTTTAGCCATGGAAGAATTGGTCGAAGACTTATTTGTCGGTTTACCGTTGAGCTTTGAACACTTTTTTCAGATATGGTAGGGGTTGTGGCCAAAATCACATATGGAGTGATTAGCTCGCAACGGCGTGTTAGAGTGACGAGTACTATTAGAGACCAAGGTTGAGGGCTCGATTGAAGTAGTTGAGTTGTCGAGCATGACAAATCTCCGGCTTTTTTTGCGACGGATCTCGGTGAATGCTGTCGGAATTAAAGGAAGAGGGTCACAACCAAGTATACAGGCGCGAACTTCATCATGGTCATTGTTCAGGCCATCCAAAAATTGGAACATACGAGTGTTTTCCAAAGTTTTTTGAAATAGGGAAAGGTCTACGAAAGAGTTTCGAGTATAGTTATAGTAGATGTCACATTCCATCTATAAAGCAACCAAGTCATTGTAGTATTGGGTCATCGTCTTTAATCCCTGTTTAGCCTCGCTAATCTTATTATAAACTTTATAGAGTTGTCCAGAATTACCTACATCTGAGTAGGTATCGCGGACGACGGTCCACATAGCACTTGGAGACGAAAGAATTAGGTAAGAACGGCTAATAGAGGTCTCCACAAAATTAATCAGCCATGACATAACCATGGAATTCTCTGCTTCCCACGTAGCATATGTTGGGTCAGACTTTGGCAGTTCATGAATCATCTTCGTGAGGTGGTTGAATTTACCCAGACCTTTAACGAATAACAAAACAACTTGAGACCATTTGAGGAAATTGGAGTCGTTGAATTTCTCCGATCTGAGGAGGGATTGAGGCGGATGTCGATCCTCCGGTGGACTGAAGAACAGCGCCAAACGGAAGCTCGATGGTGGAGGAATTAGCCATGGCTTCGAGGAGCCAAAGGAGTGGATGTCGAGACATGGAAAGAGTTGATTCCTTACACATATAAATACAAACAAGGCCTGTATGGAAGAAATTCCAACATGAACAAGGAAGATACGGTCAGGTAGGATGAAGATCTGCTTACAAGAAAGGAGTTCGGCGATTCTTGAAAGAAGTTCTAGCAACTTGAGGTAGGGACCATGGCTCTGGAAGCCATGTTATGTATTAATATATAGCCTCTATATCAATTATATTTGTATTGCAAAATATAAAAATAAGAAAAATTACTATTAAAAATATTTTTGGAGCTATTAGGAACCAACTTAAATTTTAAATTTTTAATAATATTAAAAAATAAGGAGATTTAAGTGCATACCATAAAATCAATCTTATTAAAAAATTAAAACTCATCCAAATAATAAAAAACAATCAAACCCTTGTATTTGCACATGCCACAATCAAATCAATGGGAGTTTGACACAAAAAAAAAACTAAATGAGATTTTGCTAAGAATATAGATATTTGGATAGGAATTTGTTAAATAGAGATAGGGAAGTGTTGATTTTGTAAAAAAACTAGACTTTTAGAGATAATATAAAATTATCCCATAAAAAATAAAAATATCATAAGAAATATTATTTCTTTTCACATGTAAATTATATTAAAACCAACAAAGTACTAAGTCAATTACCCTTATATATACGGCCATATTTTACAAAAGTGATTTTATCAACATCTATAATGCTTTCCCTTTACAATGAAGTTCATAAAATACTTGTATATACTTCAATAATTTTTTGAGATCACATTTTTTGCTCTAATAAAGTTATCCAGTTAGTCATTTTTCTTGTACATTTGTGCAAGTTTTTGTTAGTGTATTAAAATACACATACATATACACAATGAACTAGCTCTTGGACTTCCAAAATCATTCTTGGAAAAGAAAAAAAAATTTACTAATCACAAAAAAAAAAGTTCTATATAATGTATTTTCTAATGAGATGAGGGCAACACTTATACATTTTTCATACCCAAAAAAGTTTACTAGTTTTTTGAATAGCTAAAATACTAATTCGTCAAGGTCATGCTTTATGCTATGCCTTGCAATAGCCAATTTATGCATGGTCTATACATAACACCCATTTTTAACAGCTAAAAATATGACCTATGAATAGAAGAGAAAGGAGAAGAGTTTAACTATCCTTCTTCAATTAATTTAACACCATCTATCTAGAGGTGTCAAAAATTGACCCGACATTCTAACACGACTTGAAGATGACTATAAATATCTGAGCACATGTTGACTCGATTAACTTTCAGATGGACTTCGTGTTAAGAATCCCAATACGATTAATTATTAGGGTTGAGTTCAGGTTAGCCCACCAATCTCGAATTTGACCCAAATAGTTTTATGTATGTATTAAACGGTTTTGTGGGTTTGGTTTCAATCAATCAGGTTGAAGACGAGTCAAGTTTGGGTTAAAATTTGTAACTTGTTTTATATTTGGGTCGGGTTCCTGTGAAGCCGTTTTAGCTTAGGCAAGGTTCAGGTCAAATCTAAGCCCAACCCTCAAACCCGATTTGACACTCCTACGTTTATCAAAAGTGAAACAAAAAATAGATGCATAACAGATTGACAAGTGCGCTATTCTAACAAAACATTTCTAAAGATAGTGCGCGTGATATTTTTTTCCCAAAAAGAGGTTAAGTGGTACTGATAAAAATAAATTGACATGCTTGAATATTAAAACAAATAATGATTCAACTGCTTAAACAAACTTATCATTTGTAGAATTCAAAGAAAGGAAAAAAAGAAACCAAATATTCTCCAAATGTAAATGTAATGAATAAATTATCTCAGCCAAGTTTTTGTTGTTTCCCTTATAAAATTCTGCAGCAAAGAAAAATCTATGATTTCTCTATAAGATGCAACAATATTTCCATAAACATCTCCTGCCAACAAATGAAATCTCCCTACTTAATGAACCATGAAATGATGTAATACTAGTTTTACATGACAATTGATTTCAATATGTCTGATAGCCATTGTACATATTCAGATGAGCTCATAAGAGCTCATAATTCAATTAGTGATTTGTTGATCATACATAATGTCTGATAATTCATGATGTCTGATAAGCATTGTGTTAGTGGTTATTTGTTTTCTTGAACATTTCCAAATGCATCAATCAAAAGAATTTGATTTATTCCCTATGAAAGTTCTACAGCGCAAAAACCCCAGAATTACACTATAAGCAATCTAAGCTATATTTGATAAACCTGCATGCCAACATGACACTAATTCCCTAATTAATGTTCGGCAGGCGAAGTGGAAGCCGTTGCTAGTTAATGTTCATACCATGACCAATTTCATCTTTTTCATGGACCGGTACTGAAATGGTTTGTTAATGCACGATGCACCGCATTTGCAGCTCTTAGAGCAGCTAGATAACAGCATTCTGCAACATGAACGAATGACTACTGAGAAGATAAAAAACTTAGTAATTGCAAGCCATAACGCCATGACAAGTGCCACTAATTTGTCTCTAAATGTATTAAAAAGTTAGCATATTAGGATGCTTTCAGTGACATGTTACCCTGACGCAAGCATAGTTGTCAATCAATCCCCTTTTCCTCCAGATGACAAAAGGGGGGCACCAACATAACCATTGAAAAGAGGTACCATGAACAGCTTAGTGAAATTTACCAGATGTGCTGTCAGAAGCTATTTGCATGAACGGTGAGACTAAACAGTAAGATAATGCTTACCCACAAAGGCAATCCCGGTCACAGACTGCAGACAGGCCCGCAGAAGGAGCACAAGAACAGAATATACCATCATCCTCAGCGCGACGTTTGATTCTTTTGGTGAGATAAATATCTTACAAATCAAGAAAAGCAAAAAAACATACATATAGCCTATGAATAACAACAGATATTAGCTTGAAATTTGCATGCTAGATTTCAATTTTAGAAGTCTCGTGCCTTGTTCAAGCAACTTTTATTTCCGCTAAAACCAGCAAGGCCATTGATCAGCCCTGCAGAGCCATGAATTTAGCAAAGCAAATTTGGTGATTTGGATGTCAGGCGGGACAACTGAAATGCAGATCTAAAATATAGACGAGCTGGAATAGGCTGCAGTTTTGCAATATGTAATATACATCCCTACAGCCTGCTTGACATCTGTAGTGATTCACTGGTGTCATTTATTGTGTTCATGCATCATGAAATCTACATCTGAAACAGATTAAAACACTGCCTCTATGCGTGTAAGTGGCAAATTATGAACTCCGGGTAAATTCTGATGCCTGGATCAAATATTAAAAGGCCAAAAGACAGACAAAGAAATTGTCTTGGGTTGTAGCGTGTTTAAATGCCGTAAGAAGGAAGTTCGTGTTTGTCTATGGATGGAAAATAAGAAAAAGACATAAACGCGCAGGTGCACTTCTGAGGGATACTGCGCTTGATGAAGGTGTAGGGCATTGACGACTTCTGCTGTTTGAGCCAGTGCGGCAGTTGGAATTCAGCCGAGTGGTCTCCCAATTGCCGCAGCATCTGCTCGAATACGCCTGTCGAGGTGCTTAATACTTGCCCACTACAGAGAGATTGCTGCAAAGAACGCATTAAAAGAATGGGAAAAAATGGTCGGCCGCGAATGCAAGCAATTCAGACGTCACAAAAGAAGGTATCAGGGGGTGAGGAAGAGAGGAAAAGAGACGAGAAGGGAAAAAGAAAGATCACCTTCTTCTTCTTCATAGTTCACTATGCTACAAGACAGATTATTGGGAGGGTTTGACAGGATGGGGTCGAGAGTACCGAGCGGGAGGTCGAAGCGTCAAGAAGTTTGCCGCCGTTCAACAAACATCCGCTGACGCTCGATAGGTTCTTAAAGTGAAATCATTCACAGCCCTACACCGTTAACCCTAAACCTGTCGTTTCCAGATAATGAATTGCAAAGAAGATGGTTGGATATAGAAAATGAAATATAAAAGAAAAGGCCACTCGAGTGTAAAGATCGAAGATAAAGTTTGTACTACTGCAGATTCCATTTCAAATATTGAATAGGTTCCCATAGATAATTATATAATGGTTATCTATAAAGATAAATGTATCAAAATAATAACAATTACTTGGCAACATATGCAGCACATTTTACATAATATAGCTAATATTAGTGTCAACACATACAACAATAGGAAATAATAATAGAAAAACAAATATTATTATTGATTGCAGTTAAACAAATTTGAACGTAAAAAAACAACACAGACTCAATTAAAGGTTCACACAAGTGATGGAGGTCGACAAAGTGGCTTGGAATACTGGAAAGATGTGACAGCAGCAATACATGATAGTTATAGCGGCGAGCAGCGGGAACAAAACTGAAAAGGGATGGTTTGGGCGGCAATAGTGCAGGAAGAGGGGGTGATAGATTGCAAGGGCAACAAGTATGATTGTTGTTCTAATTGGTGACAGCATAAAGTTTGAGAGGTTAGTTGTGAAACAACAAAGAGGCAGTATTTTTTAGCTGTCCTCTGCACCTGCAACAAAGTGGGAGGGTTGGAATAGTGGGAACAGGACTGAAAAGGGATGGTTTGGGCGGCAGCAATTCGAGAAGGGGAGGGGAAGGCGGTTGGGAGACTGGTGGCTGCAAAAAACAACAAGGTGAAAGGGTTTTTGGGTGTTGCAGTGATGCAGGATGGTTAGGCGACGTCGGCAGCAATGTGGGTGGTCGAAATTTATTGTGGCAGTCAAGCAGGGGGAGAGGAAGGTGATGACAGCAGTTGGAACTACAGAAAATAACAATCAGAATCTTCGGAGGATGTAACGAGGAGAGGGGAATTGCGACAGCGAAGCACTAAAGTCTGAAGGAATCAAGGAGAATTGCATCCTCAAGAGCAAGCTACAGTCGGAGCACCACTCCATCCCTTGGAAGATGATCACCGCCACGAACGAGCTACAAACGAAGCACCACCCGCCTTTGTTTACATGTCTGAAAGGGGTGAAAGAGGACGTCGATGACTGTCCCAACAGAATGCATATGCTAAAAACTAACCTAAACACGAAGAAATAATATAATATATATATATATATATAATATATATATATATATATATATATATATATATATATATATACCTAGGGTAAAGAGAAGTGGGTCCCGCTCTGAATAGAAGATAAACTCATGCTTGGAAGAACCAATAGGATGCTTCATTGCCTGTGCAAAACCAGTATGGCACAATATTGCGTCATCTGCCGCGTCTGGGGCAGAGACAACTCGTGTGAATATCATTAAATGGCTATAAAGTAATTTGATAAGTCACCTTAACTTGTTTATTAACTTGTCAAATTGATTGGTAAATTTTTTCGGTCAAATTTGCTAACATGATGTTCAGGTTGGTGGCAATAAGAAGGCGGTGTTTTCTTTGTTATCCAATGTGTCAGCTGGTAAAGTACAAGGACTGGAACCATGGGAATAAGATTGAAAGGGATGGTTTGGGCGGCAATAGTGCAAGAAGAGGGGGTGCGGGATTGCAGAGACAACAAGTATGATTGTCATCATAGTTGGTGGGAGTAAAAAAATTGAGTGATTGGTCATGAAACAATAAAGAAGCGGTGTTTTTTGGTTGGCCTATGCATCTACATCAAAGTGGGAGGGTTGGATTTGTGGGAACAAGACTAAAAAGAGATGGTTTGGGCGACAATAATGCAAGAAAGGGAGGGGAAGACGGTTGGGAGGCTAGTGGCAATGGAAAACAACAAGGTCAAAGAGTTTTTAGATGGTGGCAACGACGACAATGATGCGGGTGGTGTAAACCTATGTTGGCAGTAAAGCTGAGAGAGGGGAAGGAGATGATGACAATTGGAACTACGCCACCATGAATGAGCTACAAACAGAGCACCACTAATTTTTTTGTTGCATGCCTAAAAGGGGAGAAAAAAGGCGCCAATGAATGTCTCGATAGAAAACATATGCTAAAAATTGATCTAAACACAAATAAATAACAGATATATGTGTGTGGTAAAGAGAAGTGAGCCCCGATCCAAATAGGTATTATACCCATGCTTGGAAGGGCCGACCAGTCCCTTCATTGCCTGAACTAAACCAGACTGGCGCAGTATCGTGACATCTATCGTGTTTAGGTCAAAGACACCATGTGTCAATATCACTACATGACTATAACGTAATTTGATAAGTCGCCCTAACTTTTTAAATAGTTTAAAAATTGATTGACAAAATTCATTGATCGAACTATTCTACTTAAATAGGCTAACATGATGGCCTGGTTATTAGCAGCACAAACTTTGAATGGTTAGTTGTGGAACAACAAGGAGACAATGTTCCTTGTTTTCTTGTGTGTTGGTAGTAAAGTGGGAGGGTTGGAATAGTGGTAACAAGCTGAAAAGGGATGGTTTGCGTAACAACAGTGTGGGGAGAGGGCGTGCAGTATTGTAAAGGCAATAAGTATGATTGTTGTCCTGGTTGATGACATCACAAAGTTTGAGTAGTTGGTCATGGAACAACAAAGAGGCAGTGTTTACTGGTTGTCTTATGCGCCTGCAGCAATGTGAGAGGGTTGGAACAGTGGGAACGGGACTGAAAAGGGACGGTTTGGGTGGAAACAATGCGAGAAGGGGAGGGGAAGGTGGCTGGGAGGTTTGTGGCTACATGAAATATCAAGATGAAGGGGTTTTTTGGTGGTGACAGTGGTGCATGATGATTAGGAAGCGACGACACAATTTTGGGTGGTATGAATTTGTTGTGACAGTGAAGCAAAGGGAGGGAAAGGTAATGATGACAATTATAACTACAAAAAATAACAATTAGAATGTTGTTCTGGGAGGTTGCAATGAGGAGAGGGGAATTGGGACAATGAAGGATGGAAGGAATCGATGATAACTGCCTCCTTACGAGAGAACTAAAGTTGGAGCACCACTCAATCCCTTAGAAGATGATCACGAACGCAAATGAGCTACCAACAGAGCACTGCCCGCCTTTGGTTACAGGCTTGTAAGAGGAGAAAGAGGACGTTGATGAATCAGTGACTGTCTCGACATGAAATATGCCTCAGGGGAGGGAGAAGTGGGAGCTCTGGAGTGAGAACCAGTATGCTCCTAGCCTAAGCACTGATTTAGGGACTAGCCAATGTTCTTTATGCACTTGCAGAAGATAAAGAATATGATTGTTCTTATTTAACACAATACCATTTTATATAAATTTAAATTATTTTAATTACTTCACTAACCATAAGCTTTTATAGATTGAATATTGTGTTTTACGTTATAATCATAAGAATTTTTGCCTCCCAGTGGGATCGATACTTAGGACTTCATTAGAGCCCTTTATTACTTGATCGATACATATATTTGCGTGATTACTTGGTTTGACAGCTTAATGATACTAAAATATAAAACTATTTATACTGAATTATTTTTTATTGTGATTGATCTGCATATTTACTAATTATGTTGTCGTGTGTGTTGTAGTATTGAAAGATATTTTAGTATTGAAAGATATTTTTTACAGCACATACTGAAACCCCGCATCAATGGTGAGCAAATTCAAGGGAGTGAACTGCAAAGGCAACAAATATGATTGTTGTTTTTGTCGGTGGTAGCACAAAGTTTGAATAGTTAGTCATGGAACAACAAAGAGGCGGTGTTTCTGTGTTGTCCTATGAACCGAAAACAAAACGGGAGGGCTAGAATAGTGGGAACAAGATTGAAAAGGGATGGTTTGGGTGACAATAGTTTAGGAGGGGAGGGTGTGCGGGATTGCAAGGGCAACAAACATGATTGTTGTCTTAGCTAGTGGCAGCACAAAGTTTGAGTGGTTAGCCTAGCAACAAAGAGGCGGTGTTCTTAATTGTTCTCTGCACCTGCAACAAAGTAGGAGGGTTAAAACAGTGGGAATAGGAATGAAAGGGATAGTTTGGGTGATAACAATGCGGGAAGGGGAGGGTAAGGTGGATGGTGCTTCAGAAAATAGCAAGGTAAAGGGGTTTTTGGGTGGTGACAGCGGTGCAAGATGGCAAGTCAGCCAAAACAGTGATGTTGATGGTTTGAATTTGTTTTGACAATGAAGTGGAGGGATGGGAAGGTGACTAAAACGGTTGGAACTACAAAAAACAACAATCAAAATGTTGTCTTGGGTGACTGCAGTGAGGAGAGGGTAATTGCAACGTCGACGGACAAAAGGAATCGACAATAACTACCTCCTAGAGAGCGATCTACACCCAAAGCATCACTTGATTCCTTACAAGATGATCACCACCTTGAACGAGCTACTGACAAAGCAGCATCTGTTTTTTGTTACAATCCTAAAAGGGGAGAAACAGAACGCTAGCAACGGCCCTGACAAAAAACATGCCTCTAAAAATTGACCAAGACACAAAGAAATAACATATATATATATATATATATATAGGCCCATAGTAAAGATAAGTGGCCCCGTTGCTTGGAAGGATCGATTGGTCCCTCCATTGATTAGACTAAACCAGTCCACGACAATATTGTGACATCTATTGCATCTGATGCAAAGACGCCTCATGTCAATATCACTGCATGGCTATAAGATAATCTGATAACTCAATATAACTTGCCTAACTGGCTTGCCAAATTGATTGACAAAATTGATTTGTCAAACTATTCTGGTCAAACAAGTTGACATTAAATGATATTTATCATATTATTTGAATGAGTCTGTTGAGTTTGTGAAGTTATCGTGTTGAATTGATCAAATTCAACTGCACTATTTTGCTTCCTCTGAATATGCTGAGAACATCTTGATTAGGTCACGTGCTTAACTTTGGCTTGTATTGTGTTTGTAATCAAATCTGAAACTTCTAAGAAGATTCTATTGTTATCATTGTTTGCACTAGTGATGTTGTTTTTTAGTTGTGATGATGAACAAGTAAGTCATTATGTTGCTTGTATTTTTTGTGTGCGGGTTTGTGAAAATCTAACCATTATTTTATATTTATTTTTTTGGATTGTTACAGGTTTACATATAAATTGCGTTGGAACACCAAACGGTATTCATAGGATCCCAAACGATGTTGTTTGATATTCGCCGATGGTATTCCGATGCAAAATTGCATTGGACACAGGTCGACTCAAATATCACGCGGATCTTGTATCGGCCATTTATCTGATGAAATTGATTAACTTTGATATATAGGGCGCTAATTCAGACACATTGCACCAGACATTTATAACGCTAATATTTTTAGTGACCCTCATTTTAACAGCAAATTATTTTCGACACAAATGTGACTCTAATCCCATTTAACGTTGGATTTTCTATTGATTAACATCGGATTTGTTTGACACTAATCAGTATAAACCTTGTAGTGCATGGCCTACAATTGTATCTTTGTTTGGTTTCACAAACACAATCAAGATTGGTTTCCATCGCACTCGTCTCTGCCCTAGGCACTCGGCCCTCCCTCTCCTTTGAGTGCATCAATCTTCCTTATGAAACATATCTGATTCTGATTTAAATCTTGTACCGACTCATTTGCTTATGCCGACTTATTTCCTTATGAAAGATTTAAATCTTGTGCCGACTCATTTTCTTCGATTTCGATTTCAACATATGAAACATATCATTCCAGATTATGAACAATTGGAATTGGGCATTAAAGACTCGCCGTCGAAGCCCAAGAACAATTCACCATATTCACCTTGCTTGCCGAAACTGTTTGAGGCTAGATTAATGTAAAATATCTAGCCTCTCACCATATTGAATATTGGGTACTACCTCCATAGCATGAATCAACTGTAACAGAACAGACATTTTAGGAGCTTTCTTCATTGGCGCTTTTCACCGCCTTTGTCTTCACCTCCTATGCGACAAACTCCTTTAGCCTTTTAGGCTTAAATCTTTCATCAAACTTCTTAAATAATGTCACTCCTTAGTATCACATGAAAATGGTTATGGTGGTAGATATATATATATATATTTTTTTGGGTGAAACTGGCTACCTTTAGCCCTTTCCCTTTTCAGTGTTTGTCGCTTAATATTCTATGTTTTGAATGAAATCTATAATCTCTAAAATTGAGAATTTATTAAGAGATTGTCACAAAGTAATATTTTACATTTCTAGGTAGTATATAATTTTAATACCAATATCTGATCACCTAAATAATAATCTTCAAAGCCGTGTGATGTTACATTTTAATTCCTCCAAACATGCCACCTTGTATCTCTTTCAATTCATCAAGAAGCTCACAACCCTATAACATCTATATGGTAGTTGCTTTCGTTGGCCTCAAAATTAATTTACTCAAATTTGCTCAAATTCTAAGTGAGTGAAAAAAGGAGTTTTTGAGCTTTTCTTATATTCTAATCATATATAAATTGATTTTGATGATTATTTGGATTCATTATATATTTTTTATTTAAGCTGGCTCCTTTAATATATATTTTAGATTTGAATTTTTTTTATCGTTGCATGAAACGATTATACTAATCTTTTTCTTAAATAAAAAATTACAACTTTTATGACAAGCATTGCACAATATTTATTCCTATAAGAAGTTATGAGGAATAAATTATTTCCTTTATATAAGTAGATATTTTCTTCCCTATTTTATAGTTATTTCATTTGATTATGAATTATTTGTTTTCCTATTTTATGTTATTTCTTATATCTCCTAATAATTAATACGAATTGATTATTGGAGATATTAAGTGATATATATTTCCTTTCATGTCATCTTTTTTATTTTTTTTAATGGGATTATTGTAAGGGTTATTTATACCCCCATTTATATCAATGAAATAAATCAAATATTCTACTTTATTCTGCATTATTCTGAATTTTAACATGGTATCAGAGCAAGGTTTTGTCCGTAACCATCAGTCCTTCTTTGAAAATTGTTAGACTCCCTTCTTGTCACCCTCTATGCAGGAAGGGAGGGACACTCATCCTGATATTTGAAACAACGATTTTTCTTCTTCTCCAATCCATATCCATTCCCACCAATGGAGAGCCAATTGGGCCATCTCTTTGTCTCGGAAGCCCAGTTGTTGATACGATAAGAACTTTTCCTGCTTCTCTGTCAAAGAAGGGCAAACGTCTAGTATCTTATCCCCAGTGCGGTGTGAGCCCGTCAACGACGCTAGTTTTTCAGCAGGCCTCATAGCTGGACCACAACGCCGATGACAAATCATCCGCTACATTCTTCTGTAGATGCAGTCGCGGAGCAACGAGTGTCTCCACTGAGTATTTTGGACATCAAATGACAATTCCTCGACAATCTGGTCATAGGAAGGGTAGCTTCATTTTTTAGGAGTATCGACTCTCGCCTCCATTCTCGACGTCTCCTACTCCATCTATGCCTACCAATGCAGTTAATGCCTTGCATGCTAGATTGCGATCAGAGATTCCTCTAGTCAGCACACTGCATCCAATGATGGGGAGGAACCGTCTGCATCACACTCCTAACTTTTCGGATCCGACTAGAAGCTTTTTGCCATCGCATCCCCTAGGAATGCACAGAAAGATGTTTTGGAGGATTCTCCTTCTCCGATGACTTTCAGAAAGTCGAGCAATCTTACTTCACTTCTGTACACAGCTCCCAAGAAACCATGATAGCAAGATGCTTTGGAGTTTGACCAAACATCACCACAAACCATCCAAAAACTTCTTGCATTATATCTTCCTATGCCGACACCAACGATGAGACTCCAGCCAGGGCAGCAATAGAGATGTCGCCACCCGCCTCATCATCATCTCGTCGGAGATATCACTGTCGTGGATCAGATAATGCCGGTAAAATCCATCTTCGGCCCTTTCTGCTGCAATATTTTTCTTCTTTCCTGCCCAAGCGTCAGGGGGAGCTATGTTTCCCGCCGATCATTTCTCCTGCAATATTTTTTTCTTCCTTGCCCAAGCGTCAGGGGGAGCTATGTTTCCACCCGCTCTTTCTTCTGCTACTTTGTTTGTCAGCATAATTTATTGGGTGTGATTTACATGTTTTCTTTGTAGCGACGACAACCGTAGTCAACTAAAATCAGTTTTCCTGTATGTTGTCTCTTTACCTTTAAAACTCAAAATTCAGCCAAGTCTAATCCAACAAATTCAGCAAAGCCTGAATTTCTCTTTTACGCCGAAACATATGACAGACAAAACTCAAAATTCAGCCAAACCCGAATCTCTCTTCTACGCCGAAACATATGACAGACAAAACTCAAAATTCAGTTAAGTCTGAAACTAATAATTTCGATAATCCAAACGACTAATTTTTCTTCACTAAGCAGCAAGTTAGGAATTATTAACATACATTCCAAACTTGATGGGGAGTATTAAAAATTATAATAGGAAATGATTTTTTCGTATAAGAAGTTACGAGGAATAAATTATTTCCTTAATATAAGGAGATATATACTTTGATTATGAATTATTTATTTTCCTATTTTATGTTATTTTCTATATCTCCTAATAATTAATATGAATTGATTATTGAAGATATTAAGTGATATATCAGTGGAAGATATTAAGTGATATATCTTTCCTTTCATATCATTTACTTTTTATTATTTTTTATATTATAGTATTCTTGTAAGGGTTATTTATATCTCAGTTCATATCAATGAAATAAATAAATTATTACATTATTCTGAGTTTCAACAACAACTTTTATGACAAACATTGCACAATATTGTATGCGCGGGGAGAATCATCATTACATGAAACATGCGATTTAGCATTAGACTTAAAATCAAATTTTATTTAATTTTGTTTAAGCTTAAGTTCCTGAGTTCATATATTTTTTTGTACTTTTATTTTTTTATATTCTAATTATATATAAATTGATTTTGTTGATGATTTGGGATAATTATATATTTTTATTTGACTTGCTCCTTTAATATATATTTTAGATTTGATTCGTCCTTATCGTTGCATGAAAGGATTATACTTACTCTTTCCTAAATAAAAGTTTCAACTTATCTTGCGATGATTAGGCTTATCCAAATTATTTTGAAGAGCAAATTGCGTTAATGTACCCATTTTATACTTTTATACATTCACTTCTTTAAAAGTGCAATTTTCATGCATCATTGCTGGTCAGGTAATGGCGTTGTATTTGTGGGCCTCACCAAAAAAAAAAAAAAAAAAACGTTACGAACTTAAAAATTATAGCTTTCCACAAATTACTATAACGTTATAACGCAATAAACATTTTCTTATAAATAATTAAATAGAGTGAATATGCACGTAATATACGTGAAACTGACTAGTTCTTACATGCATGCAGCATAAGAAAATATAGATTCATCAAAAATAGTTATTGATATAGTTAGTACATCATTACATAAAAAAATCACCTTATTATTTTACACGCGTCAATTATAACTTTGTTGCTAAAGGTTATTAATTGAATCTGCTTGTTCGAAGGTGTAACTCTAACTAAATAGAAAATAAGTCGTATAATATTGTGTCTGAAATGCTTGATGGCCAATCGAAAACTGTGTTCTAACAAACTTTTATAAAAGGCAAAGCATAAACAAACGGCAACCGCTCATTACTATATATACCTCTCCGCTCCTCTAAGGCTGTCATCCCATCCTCTCCGATCCTCGCATCCCGCCCTTCTTCCCATTTTGGCGCTTGCGTTTGCAGTAGCCTTCTCCAAACTTCGACGAGCAGATCCGACCGTTATATCGATCATCTCCCGCGATACCGACATTCGTTTTACACTTTCGAAGACCACCAATATCAACCATCTCTAAACACTGTAGCCATGCATGGCTTCTCCATTAATAATTAATAATAGCTTCGATTTTTATTCTTATTAGAGAAGCATTTATGTAAAAAAACGTCGTACGTAGGCTGCGATCCGTACCATCAATCGACAATGGCGAGATCTAGTGCCGACGACGCGGAGTTGAAGCGTGCCTGCGAGGCCTCCATCGAGGGGAGCAAGCACAAGGTCGTCCTTTCTATCCGCGTGGCCAAGAGCCGTGGAATTTTCGGTAAATCTGCAAAACTCGGCCGCCAGATTGCGAAAGCTAGGGTTCTTGCAATCACTAGTAATCTCCTGCTCTTCGTATCTTTAACTTTCATTCACATTGCTTTTACTCCTTACATAATTCTTGCAAACTACAGACATGTAACTCTTCGTCACCATCATTCCCAACTACAAGAATCCACATTTCAAACTTAATATTATTATACTCCACCTAAACTGTTATTTCAAATTTGTGCAAAATTTTGCATATTATGACGAAATTAACTTTGTTGGCTACTTCCACTTAATTTTATCTAACTTTCTTTATAAATGCATCTCTTGCCTAAATTTTTCCAAGTTTTTTATAAGCTAACTTATCATTGGATCTCATTACCATTCTATAACGAGTTTTTACTAATTTAGCAAACATCAAATTTATGATGATCATTTCTATTCAAAATGGACTATGTGCGACTCATTTGTTGCATATTTATATACTGCATGATTATTTTAAGAGATAGATCTTTAAGGTTTGTTTTAGTAACTTACAACTCTATTTTTTTCTTTAACTGTTTCCCACATCTTTGGATGCTCCTAAGTGCCGTAAAAACTTTTTTATGGAATTGCAATGATTTTTACTGGTAATATTAACATGTTTGAATTAATAATGATATTTAAGTTTGTGAAAATGCCCATTTTTTGCCGAGTATCTTTGTTAACTATTGCTCTACTCTCCAAAACCATTTGTTAATGCCACTTCATTAAAATGTAGATGAAACAATGAAGTATTCTAAGGTTTTTTTTAGTACGGATTGTATACTGCTAAATTCCTTTTACACGTTTTTCCACAATTTGTGCCTTAATTTTTTCATTGCATCACCTTATTTGTTGTAGAAATTCTCTCTGCATTGCAGATTTCCTTTGATGTTTAATTGGCTTTGCAATTCATGACAATTGTTTATCCGGCGAAGTTCTATAATGTATTTGAAATTCTTTTATAACAACTAAGTGATTCTGGCAGCCAAGTCAAAGGGTCAAAAAATCAAAGCCTTTCTTCGAGTCCTAAAATACTCTAATGGAGGAATTCTCGAGGTAAGCTTCCTAATTCCCATCTGTTGTTTATTTTTAATTGATTGAATACAGGAGAAATAGTCATTAGATTTAGAAGTGTAAGTCACTGGAATTATGAATTTATATTGTGCTTTGTTACCGGTTTTATTTCTCTGTGGTTCACAACTTTTTTTTTGGCTTTAGTTATTTCGTGATCATATTCTTAGGAATTATTTTTCAAACAAGCAATATTTTCTTATATATGTTTAGCTAAATCAGGAGTATTTGTAGACTCTCATCAATATATATGTTCCTGTCAACATCTCCTACTATACTGGTGATCAACGAGGGTTTTATTGTGCACATAAACTCTTTCATCTTCATGATTAATCACTGTTGGTTCCAATCATTCGCGGCTCGGCCTCCCTTAATGATAGGAGAGTTTTTGTGTTATGTTTTGAGTGTAATTTTCAAAAGGCAAATTTAGTTGATAAGTACGCTATCTAGAGATTTCATTTTAATTTTGTGAGAATTTTTTAGATATGAGCTTCAAAGTTTTAATTTGCGCAAACCTATATAGTTAATTAACTGTCCCGATATCAAGAGAGCACTTTCGATTAAGACTATTTGTTAAGGCACTGATTGCTTTATGTAATAATAACAACTAAAGTTTTAGATTGTAGAGGTTTGTTATTGTGAGCTTAGAGTGGATAGTTAGAGAAATGAAGACTAACCATATCAAGATCCCAAACTCATTTGTCCCTAGTTTTCAAGATCCCTAGTCTACGTACTTAGTCGAAGGAGATGGTCATCTCAACTTAATAGAAGAATTATTGATAGCACCAATGAACAACTTATTTTGTCTCATGAGATATTATAGGCCTATGTTAGATGTTTGTCTAAAGGAACATAATCAAGTCAACCTTAGTTGATAGAGAGTTTTGTGTCTTATCATGTTACCTTATTATTCATGCACTCAAATAAACAGAGCCATTGGGGAGCAAAATCACTAAACCATTTGGTTAAACAAATTTGGTTATAATCGCTTTTTATGGAGTTGTTGGGCCAAATCATAGGAGTATAAGGCATATGTGACATCCTTAATTACACAAAATTTTTTTGAGTGCGAATGCTAGGATATAATTAATATGATGTTAGCATTGTGAGCTATTAAGTTAATGCCAAATTATCTCCTTTAAAAATTATTGCGACGAAGTTTGTTCTAGGCATTGATTTAGAAAATTCTCTTGAATATTTTAAGTTTCATAGTTTAAAACTTATATTTTATAAATATACATTTTTTGTTGATATTTGCATTTATCATGAACATAATTTGGGTTCGTTGAAGTATTTGAATTTATAATTTGAATGCATGATTATATGAGTGAAGCATTTGAGACTGTGGAGAGGAATAACTTAACACTGCCTCTACTGTCCTGTTTCAAGACAATGAAGTGAGAGAGTTTAATACTCATCTATCCCATTTCAGAACAGTGAGTTTGAGATCAAATCAATATTTGCTTGTCCTCTCTCAGAATTACAAGACAATGCTAAGGGGAAATCCACTCTCCACCTGACCTCATTCGACATAGTATAAAGGGATAACTCAACACTCTTGGGATATGAAAATCTAATGCTTTAAGTGTCATATATGTAAATCCCTCTTTGATTATTTATGTGCGCGATCTTCATATGAAGCTAGAACATTAAATCTCTCATTCTACTATATCATATTTTATAGTATACGGCTAGTGGTATATTAGTAAGTTTTATAAGACTATATGGTACCATGCCATTTTTTAGATGTTTGGGTGAAATGCAAAATCTTATCTTATGGTACTATAACAACCAAATATCTCTATTTAGGGGTGTGTGTGTACACAAACATGTTTGTGGCTTGATTCAGCTGAAAGGTTGACTTCAAATTGGTTATTTTCTTAGAAAATTTAAACACAAATGTCGTTAAAATATAAATATATGAACTAGAGCTGAGTTCGATTAAATGGCTCTCTTGTAGGTGCTATTACTCCTCTGTACCTAATCAACATAGATCAGTTTGTTTATAAGTTCATAATTAGGTGTTTAGGATCATTTTTTATGTCATTCAAAAATGTGCTTAAAGAATTGTGCTTATTTTATCTGTTTGGTCTTGTAGCCTGCAAAACTCTATAAGTTGAAACACCTCTCAAAGTTGGAGGTCATCCAAAATGATCCATCAGGCTGCACCTTTATGCTGGTATTTACGTTGTCCTTTATCTTTAGTTCTTGTAATGTTTATAAATGTTATTTCCTTATTTTTTGGATAGTTGGCAGGGTTGTCTCTTGTTGTCGAAAGTTTTGTTATCAATCATCTACTTGTATGATATTTCACTTGTTAGGGATTTGATAATCTCAGAAGCCAAAGTGTTGCTCCTCCTCAGTGGACCTTGAGAAACAAAGATGATAGGTGACTTTTGGAGTTGATTACTTCAAACTTTACTTTTATTGATAACACATATTGGCCTATAAAATGAAGCAATTAACAATTCTTGATAGATATTTCATAAAGATCTACTGACAATCCCTATTTTTATTTGGTTGATGCTCTTTTTTAAGGAATCGCTTGCTGCTTTGCATTTTAAATATGAGCAAGGAGGTATTGGGCTGTCTCCCCAAAGTTATTGGCATAGATATCGTTGAGATGGCTTTATGGGCTAAGGTGCATCGCTGTACATATTCATCCTTTTCTCAATTTTAGATGTTTCCTGGAATTCTTCATTCAGAAATTGTTCCTTTTTTTCCTTTTCTTTGAGGATTTGATTAGTCATTCTTACTTTGTTGAGTTTCATATACTTTAATTATCGAAATGGAACATTGTAGATAACATTTCAACTAAAATCACCTACTCATTTCGCTTATATCATCATCATCATCTTCATTTCATATTTCATCACCTATTTAAAATATTTAATTTGACATTATTTGCAATGAGAATCTTCTATAATAGCTTGCTAGAATCACAATTAACTTTGATTATTGATTGTGCTTAGGATCGGTCCTTATGGTAAGATTAACAAAACCTAAACAATTTTATCAGGCAATTTAAATAACAGATCTAACCAACCAAGCGCTCGCTGTACATATTTTGTACTGTTTCGTGTGCGTGTGTATATATATATATTGTGATAATTATATTATTTATTTTCACCTCTAGCCACAGTTTAATGCTGATCGTTTCTTTCATCTATTTCTTTCATGAAAAAACCCATGCTGTGATGGGTGGATCAGTTAATTTGCTGCCGGAAGGATTTGGTGCTTACAAGAGAAATCCTATCTACTACTACTACATATATATATATATATATATATATATACTCCGCCAAAATAGAAATTTCATTAATGAAAAAGAGGATACAAAGATTTTAGTGAGCGGATGTTAGGAGCCCACTTACAAGGTGCGTGTACATGACTCGAAAAAGGCAAAATGTAGAAGTATACCCCAAAAAAAGTAACTTACACAAATTACCAAAAGCAAAGCAAAACTATCAATCATGATGGGAGGATTTGCCTCTCCCCTTCCCTCTGGTTCTAGGAATGGAGTTCAACAACAAACTATCAAGGGGTCTTCCACCCGAGACGATCAAACAATCATCCTGTAAATTCTGGTGGTGAGGCATTTCTTTTTTCTTCTTCTTGGATTTATAAACCTGCCATTCATCTTCTACTTGTTGATCCAGCTGATCGATTTCAGTGGAGAGCTCACGTTGATCTTGGCATTCCTCCAATGCATAAATACCTTCCCTAACAACAATAAGTGGTGCCAACTCATTATGGTGAACTTTCAGTACAACCAAATGAGAGGGATTAGGGGTCTCAATAGGCTTGCATAAAGGCGAGTTCTCATCAGGTTCACTAGGAGCAATATTAGGCTGTGTAGGAATGCTTCCAATGTGAGAAATGTGGACGACAAATAGCTCATCTGTCTGGTTAACATTTGTACCAACATGTTCCAATAAAGTTTCAGGGTCTAAAGTTGCCTCTTTGGTATTACTGGTAGAATTCACTTGTTGAGGAATCAAGGGTTCCTTTGTGTTCTGTTCTAAAATTGCACTGTCTGAAATACCATGTTTAGGAATAGATGGTTTCTTTGCATATTGTTCATCCATAGGATTATCTATATCTAGCTGTATTGGAATATTAGGTTTGAACTTTGGGTGTAAACTGAAGCATTTATCATGTGTGTGGCCAAACATCTTACAATGATTGCAGTAGTAAGGTCTTTGTTTCATAATGATTTGTTGCCAGTAACCATTATAAGCAGTGCCAAACCAAATTTCTTCTACATCTCGAAGTGTAATATCCCTCTTTATTAAAGCCTTTGCAGCAGAAGGCCTTGACAGATTAAAGGTAGAAATGTCTAACTTCATTAGTTTTCCAAGAATAACCCCAATAGAATATAGTACTTGATGGTTGAAGAAGTGAAGCTTGAGTCTAGGTAATTTAAACAATATAGGCACAATGAGAGGTTTATGACTTGGATCAAAGTAAGGGGACCGCTTAAGCAATTTCTTATGTTTGCCCTGAATTAAGATATTTTTCATCGAGAATATTCTTGCAATGCCTGCTTCTTTACTAAGCTATATCATAACATGTTTTTCATAAAAAAAAACCAACCTTCCAGTCGCCAACTAACATGAAAATTTCAAACACATTGTTGATAGTCTCAACCTTAGGGTGACGCAATTGGAACTTTTCAATTAGTGTAAATTTATGATTTTCAACAAGGGTTGAAATTTCAGTGCAGAAAAAATTAATGCTGGTTTGCCCCCTCTTTTTCCTACTTTTTTTATGAAGTTATAATTTCCCTGTCCAATAAATGAATTGTGATACATCTGCGGAAAAACTAAAGTATCCCCAAGGTGGAAAACAACAATGTCTTTGTCAAATACTGCAGCATAAGAGGGTTTGCCCACATTCTGAGCAGGTTCAATCGAAGATGAGAGAGTTGCCATGAAAACAGTCTAAGCAAAAAAACCGTAAATGTCGTAAGAACAACAAGAGAAGGACGACAAAGGATGGGTAGGAGGGCCGAAGTTGAGGGTTGCAGCAAGATTTAGGCTGAGTCGAACTTCACCTGAGATGAAGCAGATGGGCTAACCAGAAGTGCAGTTGAAGCAATTGAGCGATTCAGAGGAACGAATGACGTAAAATGAGCGATTCGGATGAGGTCGAAGTCAGAAGTCCAATCGAAGGCCACACCACAAAAGCTGCGGTAGGTGACGCTAAGGCTTTCACCTAATCAAAGGCAGTGATGCGTCCGTCTTCGCGTACATAGCAAGTGAGAGGCTGGGCCTCGACGAGGCGACAAATCTGCTTCAGGTGCGATGCAGTCCCCCTTCCTTCTTCGAGCACAACGAGGCGATGAATTCATTCTCAATCTGACGCATAGATAACGAAGGTTACCTGAATCACCATGGAGTCACAACCAGAGAAAAACCTAGCTGAGCAAACCCCATCTATTATATTTGCATAGATAACGAAGGTTATATTCGAGGACAGGTGGTGTTTTGGTTATATCTTGCTCAAAGATGACGATTCCCTCCCCATTTTCCTCCCTCTCCCGCCTTTCATGAAAAGAACCCATGCTGTGATGTGTAGATCAGTTGATTTGCTGAAGTGGGGCAAGTCGGAAGGATTTGAGTGCTTACAAGAGAACTCTCTCTCTCTCTCGATCAATATATATATATATATATATATATATATATATATATATGTTAGAGATAGAGTAGAATTTCATATTAATTTTCCTTCAAAATTCAAAAATAGGTACTCAACCCACACGGTACAACAAACTCAAAAAACTCAAAAAAAGAGAGGGTACATGTAAAAATAAAAAAAAAAACCCAAAACCACCATGGCGTGGAAAAAGTGAGGGTTAACCCAATTTAGTCTTGCATCTGCCTTTAGTTCTCGGAAGGAATCCAACTAACAAGTTGGTGAGGTGCGTATCATTACCTGAAGTAACTAAAGTATCATTCATAAGATTCCTGACCTCAAGTAGATCTCCTTTTTTTTTCCTTCTTTCTGGAAGTGTAAACCCGCCATTCCTCATCCGTAGAATCAGTATGATGAGGTGGTAGAGCTGTAGCAGAAGAATTACCAACCGTTTTACCCATAATAGGTTCTAGTATATGTGAAGTATGAGTTGTCGCATCTACACCAGATACTTACTGAAGATGGGGAGCTGCAAGACTCTCCTGATTATCTGTCTGAACACTATCCGTTGTTGGTAGTAGTTCTTCAGTATTGTTTTCAATAGGATTTGAAGGTGTAGTTTACCCAACAGAGCCATCCAGCATCACATTAATCGCATAAACAATAATAGTAGTGTAAGGGGGGGTCTACAGGGGCAATTAAATCAACACCAAATCCTGTCTTGTGGTAGTTTCCTCTCCAGGTGGAACAAGTATTTCCAAAGCAGTGGGGTTAGACCCATCCTCATTCACTTGAACCTTAGATTTCAAATTAGGATGAAGCTTGTGACATTTATCAAGGGTATACCCAAATATCGTACAATGGGTACAATAAGGAGGTTTGTGTTCCATGATGTTTTGTCATCAATATTCATTATGAGTTGTGCACAACCAGACTTCAGTAATATCAGGTGAGGTAATATCTCTTTCCACAAGTATTCTGGCCACAGAAGATCTGGTTAGATTGAAAGTGAGTAAATCTAGATTTATAGAGTCCCCAAGAATGACCTCAAGAGAACCTGATGATGAAAAAAGTGTAGCTTGAGACCAGGTAGACTAAACTATACCGGTACAATGAGTATACCGGTACTAGACTAAACTATACCGGTACAATGAGAGTTTCATGATTTGGGTCGAAATCAGGAGATCACTTGAGTAACGTCATTGAATTAACTGCAATACTAAGATATTTCTTGGAGAAAATCCTCGTGTAATATTCAACCATGAGTCTCACTTTTCACTTGCATACTAGTTTGAATTCATCAACACTCTTTCTGATACCTTCCATAGGTGGGTCTCCCACTGAAATTTTACAATAAAAGCAAACTTGAATTTCTCAGTCAAGGTTGAAAATTTTAAGTCAGAGAAAAAGAGTGCTAATTTCCCACCTTTCCTTCTTCCCTTCTTAACAAAAGGGCAATCACTTGTATCATCACGACAAACTTTATTGCTTAAGAGGAAGAAAACCGCCGACTCCTCCTGAGGATTACCCATCACGTGGGCAAAGGAGGGTTTGTTAGGTTCAGCCAAAGAAAAAGGGAGCACCAGGGAGATCCACCTGCTGGAAGATCCAGATATAACAGCTGTCGGCGTCTACTGCTGCGAAGTCCCGAAAAAGAGTGGCACTCAGATGTGAACTGAAGCTGTCGGGCAGGGAGAGGCTAATGTTAGCGTCGAAACAGATCGACGCAGACATGCGAAGCTATATGTGTCGGAATCGAGTGAGACGCAACAGACACAGACGCGAGTCATCGACGTCGAAGAGACGCAGTAACGTCGAGACGAAGCAGAGGATGAGGAGTGAGAGTCGACAAAATAGAGGTGAGGTGCGAGCCCTCTCATTCAAGCGACGAAATCAAATACGATGAAAATCACCATTGGAAACCTAGCAGAGCTCTATAGCGCAACCGATATTGTGATATATATATGGAGTATATAATTTTCTTTGATTAGAGCTCAATTCTTGGTTCAGATTTTTGTCGGTAGAGCTATATTCAAGTAAAGGTGGCGCTCAGGCTATATCCTGCACCATACCCCCCCATTTTCTTCCCTCTCACTCATTCCCAACTTACTTTTTGTCACCCCTTACCCACATGCCCCTGCTTGCTCTCCTGCTGCGCCCCGCCCCCCCTCCCCCCAACCACCAGTGCTGCTGCTGCTAGACCTCTCTACTACTTGCAATCGTTCGTTCCTACAACCTTAACACGTAGTCCACCAGCACCGAACCTTGCCCTAGTGACTCTATGACGAGTGTCGTAAATAAGTCGAGCCTGAGCGAGCTCAGGCTTGTCTCGTGTTTGGCTTGTTTGAAATTGATTTGTGTTCGAAATGACTCGTGAACTGTGCATGTTCAGCTCAATTTACTTATTTGTGTTTGTGTTCGGCTTGAAATTGACTAGTTAGAATAAAAAAATTATTATAATAGTTATTTTTTGAAATAAAATGAAAATAACTATTATGTTATAATAAAAGTGTTTGCATTATTATTTTTATTTCGAACCATAAAACATTGATTAACTAAAAAAAATCAAGAATAAATTTGATACAAAATTTTACACAATAATAATATAAATATTTTTTGGCCGAATAAGTATATTTCTTGAAAATTTTACATAAAAAAAACAAATTTATTATAAATTTACAATTTAAAATTTTAACAAGAGTACAAATAAACTCTAAAAAAAAATCAAAACATAAAAAATAATTGTATTGCACGTTTAAATTTATAAAATTACCCTTACATTTGTTACAGATACACTTATAACTTATATGCACCTAAAAAAAATACATTAAATTTAAACTTTAACTTTGTACTCATTCCTCGATCTTTATGTTTGATGATCCAATAAATACTGATTAGTGAATGATGATGATTTAATGATCATCTTGTAACTGTAATTTTTACTTATATATTTAAGAAAAAATAGAAATGAAAATAAAAGTTAAGATGTAATTATTAATTGAGACTCAGATTTATGAACTCTCATCATATTCATGTAAATCAATTATACGGTTGCACAGTTTATGTGCCTTCCAAGCATAGTGAAATTGGAGTTAATATCTAATGCATCAATTTAAATTCCAGACTAACTATTGTAAACCTCTATTATGTTTTGCATAGGTGTTGCCTTCCAAAGTGTAAAAGCTTAAGAATAATAATCTTAGATAATTTTATTTATTCGTATCTTCAAAATGATTACAAACACGTATGCCATACCAATAATGAAATTTGTTAAATTACAATCATCATGGTCTCTAATAACATTTTAACCAAATAATAAGATTCTCGAAGCTAACCAAAACATTGCACAAGTCCTAAAGAAGGTACTAAACAAATTACTTGTTTCATAAAATATAAAGAAGAAATAATTAGAGATTTTATCCTAACAAAATTGAAAAGCTACTAGAAAATTCAAATAAGATGACAACATGAATAACCAAGCGGTAAGGATTCTTCTATTTTCAGCAAGACATTGCTGCAAAGTTACAAAATGTCATTTTTAAGAGAAACTATAATTTGAGAGAAGCCGTAATAAATGGATAATAAAGCTAATAATTGAAAAAGAATGAAAAAAAATGGATAATAATTGAGAAAAGCTATGAATAACCAAGCAAAATCAGATAATGCAACATTATAATTGAAAAAGAATAAAAATAATACCACCATAATCCTAAAAAAATTGAGTCCCTAAAAACAATCAACAAGTATATTATGTTTATTGTTAGATTCGACCCCCTTGTAGGCCAAATAACTCGGTGCTTTCCCAATTTCACATGCTTTAGAATTTTCCAAAATGTCCCAGGAAAAGATAATATAGGTGCATGAATTAGCTGTGAATTCTGCTCCAATATAAAATGTAATGACCTAACTCACACTTACGCGTATTTTTAATCTCCTTAATTATGCCAGAAAATATTTCTCAATTTATATCTAGCGGTTAGTGTGAACACTTGCAATGATTTATAAATTATATAATAAATTTTTACATTAGGGGTATTACGCAAGTATACGTATTGTTTCAAGTAATACAAGATTTTCTTTAAAAACCCTATTATCGATCCCACAAGGAATACTATAACTCATAAAATTAACTTACAATAATTCTACTTAAATTGCGATTTAAAAAGATAAAAGATTTAAAATGATATGCTCACTAAAAATCACTACTAAAAGAGCTTAGAAAGAAAGTAATAACTAAATGCAACAGCTTAACAAAATATAACAAGTTTTGATATTATGGAAAAGAATCTTTTCTCTTGCAAAGAGATTTTAATCTATGTAGGATTCAAATGATTTAAGATAAAATTGAGGTATTGTGACAAATAGAAGCATACCTTATTCCTTACCCCCTCCCGGTGTTTGCAAAGAACATTAGCTAACTTAAGGTAGATTCCTTAACATCTCAACTCCATATCAGTGCTATCTAGCCTCTCACCTCTAGATGCCCCTAGCCCATGTCATCGTAATGACCGAATCCCAACGTAAGGGTACTAAACCTTAAGCCAAACTGATAAGAATCTAGCCCGTCACTCTAGATTTAACCAATTCTACGCCCATCAAAACTTATCTCCCTATTTATTTGCACTTCCCCTTAGGTGATCGCAATGGATCTACCTAGAATATTTTTCATAGAATGAAGTGTGGTATCCACTAGTTGGGTGAAATCATAGCCCTCCCAGGTCATTATATTTCTTAACATATTTTAACATCTTAAGTGACCAATTTGTAAAGTAAATGATTCGGTGAAAATACCATCATAATTTTTAAAAGAAAAAAAAATCTTTAAATCATTATTATCTCATAAGATTAAGTCCCATATGAAAGAAGAAAGAAATGGAACCACTCAGAATTCATGGAGATTAAACAAAAACAAAAAAATTGCATTGAAATCCAAGTTTTACAACAAATTCTCAATCACAAATACAAAGTATCTTATGTTTTCTCCCCAAGTAAACTTTTGAAGTTTCCTCTAAGCAATTTTCAAACTTCTTCACACTAAAACACACTCACACTCACATTTGAACACAAAATATGAAAAACCTAACTCAATATTGCCGCCCATTTGAAGTTTTGAGGCTCCAAAAAGGTCTCTAAATTCGGCCAAATCCTTCTAATTCAATAGAAAACAGAAAATAACCAAGAGTTGCTTCAAACGCTCCTCTTAAATTCGGCCAAATTCGATGTACCTTCTAGAAAGGTGGTTACTGGCGCTATAGCGCCCTTTTGGATTGTCGGTGGCGCTATGGTGCCAAAGGGTGGCGCTATAGTGCCACACAAAAATTATCATTTTTGTTTCATTTTTTCTTCATTTTTTTAAGTATCCATTCCATGCACCTGAAACAAAAAACATGCAAAATACATTCCTTTAAAATATAATATCATAAAAAATGTATATAAAAAATTTTATAAAACATACACTAAAAACAAAGATTGAGGTGGATCAGGTAACATAGTTGAGTTAAAAAATATTAGCGACACTAAGATACATATCACCTGACTCCCATGAATTCACATCTCTAACAAGTATGCTTTGCTTTTTTACATTTATACCTCAAAATTCTTCATATCACATAAAAAATATCACAATTTTGACTTTTAAAAGGTGAAATACCTTTTTTATGCATATGTGCAAGACATATAAATACATAAGAATTGATTGATATGTATGCATGTAAATATTCCAAAATATTAAAAAAATTGAAGAAAACAGGAGAAGAACCTTACAGTTTGATACATGTAGCTATCCAATTCATCAACATAATCATCAACTGACATCAAATTGGCCATTGCAATAATCTACCACCTGTCAAATGAATTAAACACAAAATGAGAGAAAAATATCCAGGAACATTGTAAGCTATAATCATATTTCTTAAATTGTTTTTAAGCAAACATTCATGGTCAGCCCAATTAAGGAATCAACACTTGTATAAAGAAGACAAGTAATATCTAAGTACGACACAAATGACTGAACAAACTAACCATTGAATTATAGTTGTCCAATATTAAAATAAAGTGCATGTAATGAAAAATTGAAATGACATCGCTTCTTTAATCTTTAACCTTCTCTTTATTTAGTCAGACAAATTCACTTTAAGATGTTTCTCTTCCAATAATTCTCGGTGGTATGAAATATATGTAAATATTAGTAATAAGATAAATAAGTAAAGATATTCTAAAAACTCATTCTTAGGAGAAATTATTAAGGGAGTTTTCAAACTACTCGTGGAAGATTTAATCCAAATAGATGAGCATATTAGTGCATTCACTATCTTTGTAAAGAGCGAACTTTTATAATAATTAAGGACTCTCCCGCCAGTACTAAATGCAGATTCCAAAACAACTGTTGTTATTTTTCAAATAGTTCATTATTAGCCAGAAATAGGTCATCCTCAAGATAGAATTGTAAATTTGATTTTGAAGGTTTATTTGAACCAGATGAAACAACAAAATCAGTAAATACAATCATACAATCAAAACTTTGTGGATTAAATAGATCACTTGACAATTGTGAAGATAGATTTTCACTTGTAGATATGAAGCTAACAATATCACTTGCATAATTGTTATAGAGTTCCCCCATAGCATCTTCAACTTGTTGTTTTTTTTAGTCTAATTCAACAAGTATGTTTATCTTGACAAAACTAAAATGAATAAACTTTATTTTCAATAGATGGTCCAAAACAACTGCAAAAGACATTAGAAGATTGCACTCACCGTAATATTTATCAAATTTAGTTCTTATGACCGTTGCCATGCTCCTGCTACACTCATCAGATGAAGTTGACTCATCGAACAACATTTTCTTGATATGCATAACAATAAGTAACAAAATATTTCAGATCGGGTAGGAAGAATAAAAAATCTTTTTTGTCACACGATTAAAAATAACAAGAATTTTTCTGATTTTCTCATACTCCCCCCAATCTAAATCTGATGACAACCTATTAAAATTGTTATCTCAATCTGCATAGTGATTGAATACCTTCTGAAAAATAATAACACATTCAAGCATTAAGTATGTTGAGTTTCATTTTGTAGATACATCAATGCATAAACCCTTTGATATTGATATACTTAATTGCTTAGATATATTTACAAATTTACGCAACATTTCCGATGACTTCTTGAAATATTTAACAGACTTTCTAGTATTATGAATGATTTCATGAATATATTTCAAATCAACTTGCACCATAATATTTAATTACATCAAAATTAGGTGTATGTATGTAAATTCTCAAAGTAAAATTCATTTCATCACTTTCAACCTTTTCACCCAAAAACTTCAACCAGCAAATGCTAAAAAATAACATAGAATTTTGGTCATCAACAAGAAGAGAATACAAAATAAAAAAAGTAATGAATTTATGTAAATCACAGATATTCATTCCAAATGAGTTCACAAATTATATTTCATTCCAAATGAGTTCACAAATTATATTTAAATGAACAGTAAAAAGAATCATGGATGATAACTAAATCACAGAGGAGAGTAAATGAAATCGTGCATCTGAAGTATACAAGTTTCAACAAAACAAGTAGACATTGTGTTCAAACTTCAAATCACAATTAATTTTAATCTGTATTTAAAAATATATACAATTATTTGCGTAAAAACAAAGCTACTAACAACATAGACTTACCAAATCAATAAAGGGTCATTTACACACAAACCATCAATTTCTATTTATTTACATATCCAACACCTAAACTTTATATTAGATCACAATTCACAAAATCACAACAAAAATCTTATATCCGATCTCAAAGCTAAAAAAAAAATCAAATGTAGAGGCAATAGACAAGATTTCACTCCCAAAAGCTCCAAAAACTATATTTTACTCAAAAAATCAAAATAAATCTATAAGAAATTTAAGAAATTTAAGCTAAGAGGCGAACCCGAAGATAAATATGAAATATTAGAGAAAAGATACTCAAAGATAATATCTTGGTAGCCTTGCAAGCAATCAAGCAAGCATATCAAGCAACCAAACAAGAATATCGAGTAGTCGAGCCAACATCGAGGGCAAAGACAATGTCGAAGACAAAGAGAAGTAAAGAGAGGTAAAGAACGAACACAAGCCCTAAGTTCTTGTGGTCTAACCTCAGACCTAGCGATTTTGAGAGGTGAAAGTGCAAATTTGAGAGGTGAAGGAAAAGATGGAGAGGCGGTCGAACTTGTTTCACAATTTTGAGATGAGAGGGAAAGGTAAGGCGTGGTGGGTTGTTAGGGATTAGTGTTTATTTTTAATATATAATATATTATATTAATAGTATAACTTATATAAATATATAACATTTATATAACTATTATTAATATATTAATATTAATAATTTATTATATATTGTAAGATTTAATTTTTTAAAAATAGGATTTAATTTTTTAAAAAACGATAAATTTTTTATTTAAAAGATCTTAATTAATTATAATTAACATTTAATTTTATGAATATATATACACACACACATAGACACACATACGCACATATATTCGAGCCAATTTAAGCCGAACACGAATGAACAAATGTTTAAAAAGCCGAACACGAACTAACAAATGTTTAATGAGCTGAACACGAGTTGTTCACGAGGGGCGAGCAAATTTGACAACCCTAGTTATAACCAATTGTGCCCACACGTTCATGTCATTTAGTAACGATGTCATAATGGATGCCTGGTTGGGTATGGTTCAACTGGTTCAACCAAGGAGGTGAGGGGCTGGCTGGCTAGTTGCCCTGTTTAGGGTTGCCGCCCAAGGGGAGTGGTCTTCCCCCTTATAGTTATTTATTACTATGGACAAATATATTAATACAGAAAAGATATAAAAATGTTGTATGAGAGGGCCTAAAAGAAAGCCTAACTCATACAATACAACACACACAAAACTCATATAAAGTAAAGATGCATAAAGATAAAAAACCAAAAAGCCACAAAAGGACACAAAAATACTAGGGACGTCCCACTTTAGCCCTCTTGCCTCTAGTTCTTGGAAGTTAACCGAATAGCAAATTGGTAAGGTGAGTACCATTGCCCATAGTAACCAAAGTATCATCCATCAGATTCCTGAGCTCAAGTAGATCTTCATTCTTTTTCTTCCTCCTGGATGTGTAGACCTGTCATTCCTCATCCGATGATTGATTCATCTTGATCAGTAGATTCCAAAGATTCCAAAGGTGGTCGGACATGTGTAGGTCGTTGCACGTCGTGATTCCTATGAGCTTGAGTAATATTAACATCTTTATGGACCTGATGAGGCGGTAGTGAAGCAGTAGAAGTATTTCTACCTGTATCAGTGATAGGTTCTGAGGCAGACGGGGTCTGAAGAAACTCCCTCTCCTTCACGATAGGAGGTTCCAAAGACTGGGGAGCTACAATTGGGGACTGAATGGTTGTCATATTACCTGCGGGGATGGTGCTGTCGTTCGAGGTATCCTTCTAATGATCAATAATGTCAAAAACTTGGAGCTGATCAGGAGGAGATGAAATCACAGCCTCTAGCAGAGCAGCTTGCCTTTTTGGTCTGAGTTGGGGGTAGGGCTTTCAAAACAGCTCGTTATTCGCGAACAGCTTTTGTTCGGCTCATTTTGGCTTGAAATACTACTCATCAATTATATATATATATATATATATATATGCGTCGTGTTCCTTCCCGCTCGACTCTGCTAGGGTTTCGCCTGATGGCTAACCCTAGCAACAGTTACTGCTTCGCTCGTCTTTGCGCTTGATTCCTTCTCCGACTCTGAGACGTTACGACTTCGCTCTCGCACTCGATTTTGTTTGTCTTCCCCGCTTCTTCTCCGGGTTTGAGACGCGTCTCGCACTCTGCAGCTCCTCTGCGACGCGTCTCGCGTCTCTGCGGCTCCTCTGAGGTTCCTCTATGGATCTGCGACTCGTCTCACGTCTCACGTCTTCCCTTTGCTGCTCCCTCTTGCGAGTGCGCTCCTCTGCGGCTTCTCTGTGCTCACAGTGTCCTCTCTTCTTTCTTTCAAAGCTTTCGATGGCTTCAGACAGATCATATGAAGCTGCCCTTGCGGATGTCCACGCCTTAGACTTATTTAAATGTCCATCTTTCCCTCCTTCGTTTGAGTGGGCGGAGGACATCAAGAAACCTGTTAGGAAGAATGGGAAGCCTACTATATTTTTTACAGAAGCTGAAGGTATTTAACTTGCTTCCTCCTGTCGTTTGAATTTGGTTGAGAAATTTCTATATGGTCATCCGAAAATGGAGCTCGAAAATGGAGCTCAAAAATGGAGCTCATTCACAAAAAAATTGAATTTATGCACCTTGTTGGAGAGTGAAAAATTGGACTACTAGATAGGAGACACATTCTTATTCAAATTAGTAATGAAGATAATTACTTGCGCTTATTTGCTAGAAGGATAATATAGATTGATAACGAGCAATGAAAATTCTGAAATGGTCTGCTAATTTTGACCCATAGACGGAACCACCAAACATTTCTGTTTGGATTCGCCTCCCTGGTCTGAAATTTCATTATTTTTCTCAAAAGTATTGTACTCTATTGCCTTAGTTTATGGAAAGCCACTCAAGACGGACATTCCTACTTTTAATCTTTCCCGTTTATCTGAAGTCAGAGTACTTGTTGAAAAAGACATCACTACATTCATTTCTGAGGAAATTTGGTTGGGCACACAACACCAAGAATATTGATAGAAGGTAGAGATTGAGCTTTTTCCACCGTATTGTTCGAACTGTCGTATGTTCGGACACTCCAGTTCTCATTGTCATCATCTACACCCCCACCTCAGACCAAAAAAACAAACTGCTCCCTAGAGACTGTGATTCCATTTCCTCCGGATCAGCTCCAAGTCTTTGACACTATTGATCATCAGAAGGATACCCTGGAAGACGTCACTTTCTTCGCAGACAATATGTCAACCATTCAGTCCCCACTTGTAGCTCCCCCTTCTTTGGAACCTTCTATCGTGGGGGAAAGAGAGATTTTTCAGACCCCGCCTGCCTTAGAACCTATTACCGATAATACAGGTGGAAATATTTCTATTGTTTCACTACTGTCTCATCAGGTCCAGAAAGATGTTAGTATTACTCATGATCATGAGGATCATGATGTGCAACGACCTAAAACTATCCGACCACCTTTGGAATCTACTGATCAAATGAGTCAATCATTGGATGAGGTGGATGAGGAATGACACAGGTCTACACATCCAGGAGGAAGAAGAAAAATGAAAATATACTTAAGCTCAGGAATTTGATGGATGATACTTTGGTTACTACGGGCAATGGTAGTCACCTTACTAATTTGTTAACTGACTCATTTCCGCGAACTAGAGACAAAAGGACTAAAGTGAGATGTCCCTAGCACTTTTGTGACCTTTTGTGGCTTTTGATTTTTTTCCTTTACGTATCTTTGCTTTATTTGAATTTTGTGTGTGTTGTTTTGTATGAGTTAGGCTTCTTTTAGGCCCTCTCATGGAACATTTATGTATCTTTTCCGTATTAATATATTTCCCCTTGGACTTTAATAATATATATATATATTTTTTTGTGGGGGGAGGGGGAGGTGGATCCCCTTGACTAAAAGAAACAAAAATACAAATTAAACTCTCTCAAAGGGGTTCCACCTCCTACAATACAGCTCCACCCAAGTAAAACTCCAAAAGATATATACAAGTATACCCAAAAATAAACAAAAAATATACCCATAAAAATTGAAATGTAGCTATGAACCATATATTTCTGTAGCATCTGAAGTGAAACCAAAACCAGAATGAAAAAGCTGAGCTCTATGAAACAGCCACAAAAGAAGCAGAAAAATCCTCCTGTACAGAAAAAGGTAACAGAAAAACCTCCAACCGAGCAGTGTAGGAGTAAACAAACCTAGCCACAGCTCATAACATCCAGAGAAAATATGTGAAACAGCCACAAAAATAGAGAAATTCTCTTATCCAGAAAAAAACAGTAACAGAAAACATCCAAACGAGCGGTGTAGCAGAAATAAGCGCAGTATAAACAAACCCAGCCGCAGCTCATCCAGAGAAGGGGAATCAGCAATCAAATATATGTGTAAACATACAACAAAAACATAGAAGCATAATAAGAGGCAGGTGAGCAATAAAGAATATCAGGGAGGTAGATGAGTATCTAAAACATGACAGCAAGCCAATTAAATCCTAATATAAAGTAATGCCAGTTTATCACCCTGCAACTATTTTCTTAAAAGGGTAGGGGATGAATGCCTACAGAAACCGTATCAGAGCCCCTTTTTGCCAACCAATCAGCAGGAGCGTTGCCCTTTCAAATGGTATATATAAAAAAATGATCTTAATTTATTAGAATTAAATGAAAATATAACACTTAGTAGTCAATAATGGAGAAAAAAGATTCATGCAGCAGACAGGGTGATGGCTTGTTATTATTGTTGTTGCTGTCAAACCTTTTGTATAGACTGTGATATTAATATATGCTTAAAATTTTGACGATTATTAAGGAGGGTAGATAACAATGTCCATATTATATATTTTAAAAGTTTTTAAGATTTACCGCACATGTCATGTTAGAGGAAGAATAACTAGTAATGGTTATGGTCTTGTATTAGATGGAAATGTGTTGACGTGGGGTGTCTCCCATTTATGAAGCGAAAGCGAGACCTCGTCTCCTCACGGGGCCTGCCAATTGATGCATCTAGACCGTTCGTTCTAAGCATGGGAACGACTGACCGATACTTCCAAACAGAGACTTCCCTTCTATCTAGAGTGGCGTCCACTCCCATTTGCCCTATGCTTATATATTGCTTTTCATGTTTTAGGGTTACATTCCTATCTAGGGCTATATACAAGGGTGAGTGTTGAGTGTTGTTTCAACTATATCTGGCTCTCAAGGTGGTATTTATCCTTTTTCCAACTCCTCCGCATCTCTCCTGCTTTGCTACCACGCATTCCTCCCTGCTACAGACCGACCCGACGACAACCATTTGCTATTCTTCCCGCAATTTCTCGTTGTGCAGCCATCCTCCACGCTGCCGCACCCCGGAGCAACCGTCTTTTTTGTATCCTGCCGTCTCATGCATTCCCCGTTGTAGCCGCCTCCCCAAACAGCCGTTCCCGACAGTTTTATTTCTATTTTTGCCGCCAAAAACCAATCCTTGCACCGCCTCCCCTCATCCTTGCTGCCGCCACCCATAACAACCCATCTTCTCGCTGTTTCGAAAGTTTCTTACTTTTTCTTTGCTGCTACCGTTGTCCCCTTGCTACCATCCCACCATCCCACCATCCAGCCTTCCAAACAGCCAACAGACCACCTTCCCTCTAGGATACTAAACTAGTTGAGTATTGTCTATTGGTTTTCTATTTCCTTGTGTTGATTGTAACAGCTTAATGACTTTTTTAGTAATAATATTTGCTTCCTTATTGTGATTTGGGCTCTGGTATCATGTGTAAGGGGAAGTGCAATGGGAAGAAGGAAAGAAGATTTATAGTTCGTTTGTTAGAGTGATTCACAAACACTGTTGACTAAGAATTGACTAAATTCCCAGCCCGCCACATCTAATATCCCTTTGTTCCCTCTCACGGTTGTTTATCATTCTAGCTTCTCTTTCTATTGTTATTCATCTTCTTTGTCTCCCTCTTTATCCTACCTTTAATCCATTGCAGAATTTAATTAGATGCAAGTTGGCCTGCGTGCTGCTATGAATTGGGTGCTGTGGAACTTAGATTGGACGGGCAGCAGAGGCTACATCTCATAACCATCATTTTCACTTTTTTAAGACATTATAGATATCATAATTATTTGATTTTATATGTGTAAAATGAATATTATTAGTGGGAATTGCTTTAATTATATTGGCAGATGTAATATTATTAGTATTTCTAATTAACATGTTCACTTATTCATGAGCATTGTCTTAATACATAGAGCTTTTTGATATCAGTATGTCTTGCTAAAAACTACAAACTAACCATGAGGATAATGAATTTGAATAGGAAAATTCACCCATTACTACTAATCAGACTGTTATTGAAGATGGAGTGGCTACATCAATTATGATACAAAATAACATACAAGTCACTGTTGAGAAAGATCTTGTTTCTCAGGTTGAGGAGGAGGATTTGGAAGCTCTACTTGGCACGTATGTCCCATCCCACACTCCGCCTCTAGAAAGTTAATTTTGTTATTACACTTGATTATTTATAGTATTTTTTATAAAATAAGATCGATCTAATATCTTTTTCACAAGATGGTTGTTCACGGGATAAGAGGATATCAAAAGAATATGGTATTGAGATCACATTTTTCTTATGTTGCTCATCATTTTAAAACCAGGTCTTTGAAAACTTGTAAACTAGTGTGCGTGGGCCATGTGTGATGGTAATTTGATGTCTGAGGTGGGTGTTGAGCAGTAGTGGAATTAGAACTTCAATATGATAAATAAAAAAATAACTAAGTGTAATTATAAACTAAAAATATATATCTTTTATTATAATCATTATGAAAACATATCTTAAATTATGACTAGTGCCTATCACTGAATAAAAAATAATTATCCTCCATTTAATTCTATAATATTGACTTAACAATATTCATAACTCAAAAAATGAATGCTAAGTTTTTGAAATTGATAATATCAAGATCAATCTAATCAGACAATCAATAAAATGATATATGACCGATTTTTGGTCTTAGCCAATATTTGACATAAATCACAAAATAGTTCCATATTTTAAAATTTTTAATTATGACGATATTTAATTTAAAAATATTCTAATTAAAATTTTAGGACCATTTCTCTGATAACAAGTTAGAATAGAACCAATATAATTCTTATTGATATAAAGAGTGGTATATATACCCATTACAAAATCTACTAGTAAGGAAAAAAATAAAAACATGATACAATAGAAAAAGGAAAGAAATAATAAATAATCAAAGCTAATAACTCACAATAAAAAGGAATTAATAATGACTATTACTATCCATTAATATATATTCTATTAAGGATGTGTTTTGGAATGATGCCCTTTACAAGATTGATTTACCAGTGGATTATAATATCTTAGTTACCTTCAACACGACAGACTTAACTCCATACTGTGAGGACACAAAAGCTTCGATGAATGATGTCGAAGCTCTTCCAACCTCGTGATACTGACACGGGAGTTGGCATTGTAGCTCCCAAGCGAGAGGGAAGTGAAATAAAAAATCGTGACTGCTAATGCCCTGGACTGAACCCGGTCCAAGTGGGGTCCTAGTTGAGGAGTCGGTCAATCTCTTTGCGCACTCCTAGTTATCCTATGTTTATAGATTTGCTTTTGCAGGAATCAATAAATTCCCTTTAAAATGAGGGCCAAAGCTCAGGTTAGTGTCTTATTTAAATCTAATTTGCCTTTTTAAAATTCTACCTAAAACTATACCCTCTTTAGAGAGCAAAGCATAAATTTTTGGAGCTTAGAGCTTCAAATTTCGCTCTTTTTAATTTTTTTTTAATCTGATATTTCATTGTGTAGATTTCCTATTTACATACTTTTTGAGAAATATTTTTTAGTAATTGAGATCTTTTACTGTAACATAATTATCTTCTTTACTTCTAGCAATCGAATGTTCTCTCTCGTTATTAGAGAATTGATTAATCATAGTGGCTTGTGGCTATGCGAGATTTTTAACGGAATTATAAATTCCTTCCAAAATGCGGGCAAAATCTCTAGATAGTGTCTTTTTTAAATCTTATCCGGCTTCTCAAAATTTAACCTACGATTTTAAAATCTCTTTGGAGAGCGAAGTGTAAATTTTTGGTGCTCACAACTTCAAATCCCTCTTTCCTTCTAGTTTATTTCTTATTTCATGTTTTATTGAGTAGATTTTCTATTAAACATACTTTTTGATGAAATATTTTTTAGTAATTGGGATGTTTTATTGTAAGATAGATACCTTCTTTTCTTTTATGTTAGTGTTGGTCTTATTGCACTCGCATTTTTTTATTTTATTTTATCATTTTCATGTTAACGCTAAGAACTAAATCTGCTCGGTTTTATTGTCTTTACTTATTGGGTACTTGATCTTTGATTAGGATTTTTTTAATTAATTATTTAAACTTTGATATTTGATTAGGATTTGGTTCTATCACGATGGTTGATTTTGAGATGCCCTCTCTTTGTATTTTTGATAAAGCAGATTTTTTTTTCTATTGAAAAACTTGGCAGTAATAATTATATGCAATTATGCGCCGCTGAATGCCTCTTTAGTTTTATGCTTTGAATTTTGAAGGAAGTAAATTGCTTAACCTCATGCCAAACCAAGGAATGTCTTGATCTTTATCATGATTCTGGTGAGGCAAACCTTGCATATGCTTTTTTTGTGCCTTTTTTTATTGCTACGCCTCATTTATTTTGTTGTCTTTAATTTAGATTATCTTTAGATTAGAGGTTCTTCAATTATCATTCATCTGCAGCTATGTTATGGGTGTTGGCGAAGCTGATGCATTTTCTGAAAGGTTGAATCGTGAACTTCAAGCTTTAGAAGCAGCAAACGTCTATGCACTTTTAGAGAGTGAATCTCTAATTGAGCAGGTAATGTAATTTATATCCAGATAAATCCGAATTCTAGCACTTGTTGGCCTATTTGTCAAGTTTCACTTGATGTATACAAATGGTCTCAAGTCCCACTGTTCCTTTTATTTAGAAACTGTGCCAAAAAGATTTATTGACTAACATATCATGCAATAATTGCTAGAATGAATGAGAATAAATGATTTATAAAACTACCATAACAATTGTGATTAGGCTAATAATGTTGATGATGATGATTTCCTTGGCGTGATTTTATAATTGAAATTTCTTATAAACCCTCTCTCAATGAAATATCTCAAGTTATTGGAGGGCATGAAAGTTATCAACTAGTTTTTGGAATTGAAAATTTAAACTTTGGGTCCTTCATGAATTGATAATTGTTGTGCGTTAGAAATGTACTCAAGAGTGTTAATTGTATTCGAGTAGATTGGCTATTTCGAGCCTGATATTGCAGTTCACACAATTAAATGCACTGGTTGGTGGGTAATAATAGGTAGCATTGTTCTTTTGATTTTTATTTTTGGCTCTTCATACTTGTATAACCAGAAAACGAGTCACTAAATGAATTGATTTTTTTCTTTTTTGAAAAAAATTAAGCATCAAATCATGAATAAGATTTAGGAGGAACTCAATTCAGATTCTTATAAATAAATTTCAGAAATATTTATCAACTAAATGTACTCATAAAGTGTCTGATATTTCTTCTTATATCTTCCAATGCTTGGCACCGTTTAGATTCCATTGCATGTACCTGAGAAAGGTTGGGTTGATCCAGTAATAGATCATGTGCAGAGTTTATGATTGATTGTCACGCGAGTGTTTTCGTTTCAGACGCGAGATGCGAGCTGTGACTCCTGCGCGATCAAAAGAGACGGATTGAAAGTCCCGTTTCCTTCTTTTTATAATTTCTTTCCTATAATTTTTCATTTCTTTTTAGTCATTTTCTATATATGTTTTGTATTAGAGTGTCAGTTTTTTGCTTGAGTTTTTTGGTACAGTCGCATGTGTCCTTTTTCTCCTTTTGATGGTTGTATTCGAGGGATTGAGTGGTGCTCCGAGTGTATCTCTCCCCCAAGATGGTGATTATCTTCCCCTATCCTGTTTTGCATTCCCCCACATCGCTCTCGACTACCCCTTACCTGCTGCAATTATTTGGAACAATATCTTTTTACTATTTTCTGCAGTTTTTGCATTCCAGCCGCCTTCCGCACCCTTTGACTGTTGTTCCAGCCGCCCATATCCATTTACCTTGACCCTTCACTGCCATTCCTTCCACCAAAAATGTACCTTTGCACCCTTGGCTGCTATTCCAGCCATTACAAACTACTTTGCCACCTAGCCACTGTTCTAGCTCACCCCCTTTACTGCCATAGTGCCATCATCCCAGACAGCCGCATGATGTCAATATCAGTTGTGTACTTATTGTCCGAAACCCAAGAAATGTCGCATTATTATTTTCTGCCAGCCAACCACCTCCTCCACCATCCTGCCACCTTTCCGATCTTCACCGACTACCTTCACGTCAGTTTGATCCAACCTGGAGTTAGCGTGCTGTATTTGCTGTTATTTCCTATATCAGATGATTTTTTTGTGACTTTCTCTTTGAATTTCAGTTAGCGTTAGGCTAGCTTTGATACCAAATGATACCGAAGTTAACCCACACAACAATAAGAATTAGCGTTAGACTAGCTTTGATACCAAATGATACCGAAGTTAACCCACACAACAATAAGAATTAGCGTTAGACTAGCTTTGATACCAAATGATACCGAAGTTAACCCACACAACAATAAGAAAAGTAAATATCTATCGGCTTCCTAGCATCCCATAACTACCTAATCCTATCTCCACTCAAAAAATTTCTTTTCACCATACACACCTCCCTCCCCCTATCCACACCGAAGCCCTAACCACACCACAATCGAGGAGGAACTTGCCGGAATTTGATCAAGAATTTACCATTAATGACATACAATGGCTACTCCGTTAAGTGCTACAACGGCTTGATGTCATTGAGGAAAGGACTTAGAGCGGGATCACTGTCGACCTTGATAATGAAATCCATTGAGGGAGCAAAAATACCATCTGAATCCCTTTCGTAGGGATGATTTTAATGGAGAGGAGGATTGACAAGGGCACTTCGGGATACAATATCAGAGGAGGCCGGTAGATGAAGTGTCTGTTGGAAGATACAAAGATGAGATGTCAGTTGGAAGATACAAAGATGATATGCCAGTTGAAGGATATCAAGACTTAGGTGTGAAAGTGAGGAGAGAATGGATCCAGATGATTTCCTCGAGTGGATGCAAATTATTAAGTGGATCTTTGAATACAAGGAGGTGGTCGATGACAGAATAGTGAAGCTCGACACCATCAAGCTGAAGAAGATGTCTTTTTGTGGCGGGAGAATTTAAAGAGGAAGACAGAGAGGACATGAAAAAATCACTTTTTAAGAGAAAATGAAGAAGGTGGTTGTTGACCTCAATTTTCGTGAGGTCTAGTATTCCTCGTAGGAGTTAGGATCTAGCCTTAGGGGTCTTCCTGCGACTATCTTAGAACCTTGGAAGTGGTGCCCGCATCGTTTTAGTTCAACCTATTTCCGTCCTCTTTTGGAGTTTCGCGTGTGTGGTATCGACTTCTAACACTTAGAAGGATGAAACCGACATGAGGAAACCCAAAATGGATTCCTATAGGACCTTCCCGAGCCTTAGGGTGACCTTCTGCACAATTCGCACTCCTGCGCGCACCAGCTTCGCAATTCAGAGAGTCGACGTGTCCGATCGCCGTAATTCACATTGCCTGCACCGTTATTTGCCGAGGGCTCGAGTTAACCACTTGTGAC
>NW_018165788.1:115896-116556 GCF_001263595.1 Phalaenopsis equestris | reverse complement strand
GGAGGTTGTTGAGAGTTTAGCTATAGGAGGAGAAAGGAAGTTTGGAGGAGAAGCTTTCTTTTCCTTGAGTTGGTTTCCTGTGCTGCTTTGCTTTAGCATTCCTGAGGTACTTTTCTTTCCCCCCCTTCGTTGGTGCCTTATTGCTCTTCGGTTTTCTCTTTGCCGAGCCTCGAGTATAGTTCTGTTGGATGATGCAGCATGCTAGTTCCCTTTACTTTCATATATTTTGAGGCATTCACTTTAAGAGCATGTGGAGGATAAAAATGCGAGCATATGTTAGGATTATATTTGGTTACTTGCCTAAACTAGAGAGACTATGACATCTTAATGATTATTGTGGCATGTTTATGTTGGGAACATTCAGGGAGTTAATGCATGACTTTGAAATGATTTTTGCTCCTCTTGCAAGCATGTTGGGGTTTCGGCTTTGGCATCTTATGACTGGTTCTTGCTTAAAATGAATGCTAGGAAGTTCGCTTTACTCCTTATACACATGTGGGGGGCTCGGCTTTGGCTTCCTGTGGCTTTCCCTGGCTTGAAATATATGTTATAAAAGGATTTATTTAGTTTGGGAAAGCTTTGTATCTTGTTTGGAGAGCTTGGCTTAACTCTTCATGCGGCATCACCCCTGTTTAAATATCTGTTGGAACTGTTTCATGC
>NW_018165788.1:105451-112189 GCF_001263595.1 Phalaenopsis equestris | reverse complement strand
CAAACATTTAAAAACTCTCTTTTCCCCCTTTTAAGTGCCGACAGTGGTATAGCGACAGTACCTAGCCCTGCATTATCAAGATGATATTTTATTAAAGCTCCACTGCTTGCAACAGAAGAAGCCAGAGGAGTGCTCGGTAGAATTTATGCAGCTTAAATTGAGAACTGAAGGTACCAGAGGAATAAACCATAGCTAGGTACTTTGGAGGCTTGAAGCTTGCCATCAATAATGTGGTTAAGCAACAAACCTACTAAACAATAATGATAATAAATACGGGTTACAGATGTCATGGTTTAACTGGATACAGACAAAGTGTTTTCCATCCATGAAACACCTTCTGTCTCATTATCCCTAAAGGATATGAGAGAGCAACAATGTCTTCGGCACAATATATTCTACACTCATTACACAGTAAAACGAAGGGCATGCAGTCTCATCATAGATGGAGGGAGTAGTAAAAAATGGCATTCACACAGATGGTGGACAAATTGAGCATCATGACTCAAAGACATTTGCAACCCGTATTTATTGACATAGTTAAAGAAGAAGAATAGAGCCCAACATAAACAGAAGGTGTTTCATGGAGTTTTTGATTGGGAGTCAGCTATAGGATCAAGTTTGGTGTTATGCGGTGCCCATGAATGCCCGCAACCTTTTGTTGGGGAGACCGTAGCAATATGATTGTAGGACCCAACATTATGGGTATAGGAACATCCACTCATTCACAAAGGATGGAAAACACTTTGTCTGCTTACCTTCTACGGATTTTGAGGCTACAGGTGCTCTTGTCAGTAGAGAAACATCTAGAGGATACGTTTTAGTGCTGAACGAGGATAATGAGACAGAAGAGTCGACTTCAAACACATGTTTGCCACTACAAACAAAGATTCATGTCATTTTCGATAGCTTATCGACATAGTTGTTGCTTGGGGAGATTTAGATTACTCTCACTTCAGAACAGATTGAGCCAATCTTGGATTACTTTGGGAGAATTTAACAGTATAGTTTAGTAGTGTGCTCTCAGAGGATTAAACCGATATGGATCATTGCTCGCAAATGGGGAGATTCCTCAAGTGCTTTGGGAGATCGTTCGTGCAGATTCAGGTGCTTCTGAGGTTGTATTCAAAGAACTTTCAACCTTGAGAGATGATAGCACTTCAGTCGCATTCACTAAGGCTAGCCTGAAGTCATATTACAAGGAGATAAAAGCTTCAACAGATGAGTCCAAAACTCCCTCAACCTCAAGTGACCGACGCAGGAGTGCTCCCGCTTAGGATGCGTGAAGCGAGCCATGACTCCTGCTCAATTCCGGGTTACAGGAGACGGGTCGAAAGTCTCATTTTCCTTCTTGTTATGCTTTCCATCCTATTATTCTTCATTAATTTTTTACCATTAATGTGTTGTATTAGAGTTTGAAAATTATTTTTTGGCGCGAGTTTGTTTAGGACAACCACCAACTTTTATTTTCTCCCTTTGAGGGCTGTATCCAGAGGATTGGGTGGTGCTCTGACTATATCTCTCTCCCGAGGTGGGGATTATCTTCCCCTATCATCTTCCCACATTGCTCTTGGCTACACCTTCCTTGATGTAGCTACCCGAAACATCTTTTTTTTGTTTTTTGCATCCTGTGTTTCAGCCACCTTTCCCGCCCTTTGGTTGCTTTTCTAGCCACCTGATCCCGACTGTCTATATACAACAGTATAATAATGACTTTAATTATAGTTTTCATTTATATTTTCTTATTTTACAACTGTGCCAAAACTTGATCCTGAGGAAAATAATAATTTAACTTTTTAATTTATATAAATATTGGGATACTACGCAAATACACGTATCGTTATCAAGTAATATAGAACTTTTTGATTAAGACCTGAATATTGAACTCACTGGAAGAATACACAATATGTACTTTTGAATAATAACTTTCTATTCTAAAAGTACAATTACTTAAACTACAAATATTTTCGCAGTATTAAAATTCAAATTTTTTTGGTATTTTTGATATTTTGACATAACAATAACAATTTAAAAAGGTAACTTGAGTTTATGTAAAAGAAAAGTACTAAATTTGAAAAATATCTTTCTCCTTATCACGAATTTGTAACAAGTATAAGAATTATATTGTGGAAGTATGCAAATTGTGTTGTGCCAAATATGAGCAATTATATTCGTTACCCTTATTAGAGATGCTGTAAAGAACATTGACTAATTTAAAGTTTAAATAGTTCTGAAGACCGACTAGGTAGAGAAGATACCAGCTCTCACCCTAGAGTTCCCTCAATTCCCTCCACTTGGGGGCTAACATCTCGTATCAAAATCTAAAACAATAAATTAAGTTGGGGGCTTTAACTTGTCACTTTAAAGTCCTCTAACTCTACACCCTTCAATGATTATTTTCCTATTTATTTGCACTAAATCATATGAATTACATTCTCATTCATACAACCTCATGTGATTCTTTCCAATTGTTGACTGAGACAATACCAGCCCGGTTCTTACATGTTCTCACAATAAATTTAAGTAAATAAAGTTCATGAATTTAAATTATCACAACTTCTTCCAACATTAAAGATCAATACTCTCCACAACTTCCATCCAAATTTTAATTACTTATAATTTTAAGGAGAAAAATAAAAAAAAAATTACTCAGAATTCATGGAGAAAACAAAACTACACTTTAGTTTAAAAGTAGAAATCATTGTCAAACCAACAAGAAGTCTCGATTAAAACCAAAAGTAGTTTAAAACAAAAGATAAAAATTTATCTCAAATTCTCCACTAAACTCTTGAAGTTCCTTTGAATCTCTTCTCTTTTACAACACTCAACTCTCAAAATAAAACTAAAAATAAAAGGAAAAAGTAAATTTTGTGGTGCCTGAATCTCTCCATAAGATTCTCGACGATCTTCTCCTTCTTTTCTAAGTCTCAAAGAGGTGCCTTGATAACTGTTGAAAATATGTCCAAATTTGATATATTTTCCAAATGATGCTTACTTTCACAAGTCTTTTAATTATATTTCGTTCCTAGTGGTCATAACCACCCTCTTTAACTAATAGGTGTCTCAAATACCTCTTCAAAATTCGGCCACATGAAGAAAACCGTCAAATAACTGCCTCTGGCGCTTAGCCGCGACTTTCTTTGTTTAACCAGCGCTTAAGTGCCGGATCTGGCGCTTAGACACCAAAACACTTTAGCACAATTTTCACCTCTTTGCTCAAAATTTGATCTTTTTCACTCCTTTTAGCATTTTTCACCTTTTTAATTGTACCTGAAAGAAATATACACAAATATCTTTCATTAAAGCGCAATATCTCAAAAATAGGTATAAAAATGTGTCTAAAAACACTATATATTAGGTGTATCAAAAAATGTTACTTCTCCTCAAGTGACAATTTAATCTTTAAAAACTAAATAAGTATGATATGTATATGAGTTCTTTAGGAATTACTAAAATTTAGATTTAGAAATTTAGTAGTCCAATTTAAAAAAAAATATTCAGTAAATGTGACCAACTTAAAATTTAGAAATTTTTGATGTTAAAAAAGATGAAAATAAGAGTTCCTATCTAATTCAGAAATATTGTAGATTCTCCAAATTTAGAATTTAGTCATTTTATTATCTCTATTTTATTATCTCTACTTAAATTTTATTATCTCTACTTAAAAATTTTTATTGAGAATAATTGTACTTACTATTTTATATCCATAAGATTATGAGTTTCTCAAGTCTTATACTTTAAAAAGATCAAATGTGAAACCACTTTTTGATTAAACACTAATCCTTAAGCTTCTCCTCCCTTTTTTTTCTTTTTTTTTCTTTTTTTTTCTTTTTCTGGCAAGAATTACTACATCTAGATAGACCTTTAATGATTTTTAATTCCACTTCTCTTTTCCTAAAGCAAAGTCTTTGATATAAATCTTTTACTTATAAATATAATAATAACTTTGAAAATAATTTTTAATAAAAGAAATTTAAGTATTAAAAATAAAAGTCTAAATTTTAAAATTTTTCAAAAATACAATTTTTCTTACTAAAGAAAGTTACACTATATTTAACATCTTCTACACTAAAAACTTTTAACTGAAAGTTTTTCTTCATTACTCAAAATTTTAACTAAATTCTCTTACTCATTTCTAAAATCAAATTTTACTTCCCTAATATAACTTCATATACATGATCATTTTTTTTTTCAAATCAAATTCACTTGTAGCACAGTTGAGAACAAATAAAATCTAAATTTTTAACAAGATTAAACAGTTTAGTATCAAATATATATAAACAAGAATGAAAATTGAAATAACATGCTTACAAAAATTTTTATATGCTAATTATACAAGTTTAAAACTAAAAACAGGACTGAAATTAATTTTTGATAAATTTTCTATCATTTTAATTTTAATTTAACATGTACAGATTCATTAGACTTCTAAGTAGTGGGCACTGAGTATAAACATAAAGACAAACTAACATACTAACTTTGATATTACAGTTTCAACATAAAAACAAACACACTAACAAGATAAAAGAAAAATACAGGGTAATAATTTTCTGAGTTTAAAGTTTAAAACTAAAGTTAGTAAGATTTTCAACTTTTTGCAAGACATAGAATTAAGTTCAATCCTTAACTAACTAACACAGTACTAAAACACACAACAACAGTTACTACCCTAGCATTTTAAAACAAATTACTAACAAAACACAACATCACAATACAATTAAACAAAAAAAATCCAAACCACATCATATAGTTCAAATCAACACACAGATCAAGCCCAAACCACATAGTTCATGTCATATTACAAATATAAAGATAAATCTCTCTATTCTACTCCTCATCCTCTGAATCACCGCTATCCCAAACTTCTGCAGGCTCATAATCAGGCTATCTAGGATATGGAGGAAATTGCACTCCTTGGTTACCCCTAATGAAGCTCTCCAAAGATGAGTGAAATTTCTCTTCATAGTCACTTTTTCTCCTATTATACCTATTAGTATGATCCGTAAAACGCTCTAAATTTTGTACCCTAACAGCGGTATAATTAATATTTTCCATCATCCTCTGCAATAATTGATCTTGGGTCTCAGTAGACTCACCTCTAGAAGTAAAAACACGTCTCTATTCCATAATTCTTAGAAAATCATCCTCTCCAGCCAAAAATAGAATGCTCAGAATAAGTCTTCAAATTCACCTTTGTAATAGGCTTTAGAGGCATTTTAGAGGCAACAATACTTCCTCTCAGCTATCATATTTTACTCCAGCCTGCTCACATAAAGAAAAGATCAAGGAAGCAAATCCCAGACCTATGGTAGTAACGGAAGTGGCAGAACTGATGATAGTCTGATATATCAAAGCTCAAATATTGATGAGCTTTCCTTTCTGGATGCAATAATTTAACGTCGCTCTCTCTCTGGTAACTTCACTGAGATGATTCGTTGGTAGCAGACGAGCAGAAATAAAATAGTGTCAGGCCTTTGAAGGCGCACTTAACTTTGACATGGGGAAATTGACTCTCCTCTTATTAGTGATCTTCCAGAGTCCTCTTCCAACAGCCAAATAAGAAATATTCTCATCTAGTTCAGCCTCAGTCGGACTATAATTTGCACAAAAATATAAAGTATCCGGTGGCAAATGGTAGAACAAATTGATTATCTCAGGTGAAAAAGGTTCCAACTTTCCTCAAACCATGACTCTATCATCTTCAGCCTCAGGGAGGTTTGCACAGAATTTTCTAACAACAGAAATAACTGCAATAGCAGAAAAACAACAGAATCGTTCCCACTGGCGGCGGACTGTCGGCGAACGATCAAATCTTCCACAGATCCACCTGGATTCTTAAAACAACACTTCTGGATAAGCTTTCGTGATTGCAACGCTTCATTGTACCGTTCTCGAGCCTTCGAACTCACAAACTTGCTCGAATCAAATGGGCTCTTTCTCTTACTCATCTTCATTCTTGGTTCCATTCTACAATTTTATAAAATTCCAAAAATAATTTCAAAAATCAAGTCTAAACTACTAAACTAAACTTCTAAAAGCATAAACTACACTTTCTATGCAATTTCCATAGATTTTTCTCCATTTTTCACCATGAATAGTGAATTTTTGAATTTCTCCAAATGTACTCAAAATATTCTCATATTTTCTCACTAGCATCTTTCAAATTATAATTGAACTTTTAATTGCCCAATATGCTTTATGCTCAAGTTCAACTGATAAATGACAAACTTTTCCAAATATTAGGTTACATGGGGACATTCCTATAGGAGTTCTATATGCAGTACTATAAACCCACAAAGCATAGTCAAGTTTGACTGACCAATCCCTTTTTGTTGGATTTACTGATTTTTTATAATTCTTTTAATTTCCCGATTGGATAATTCAACGAAACCACTTGTCTGAGGATGATAAGCAGTAGCAATTCTATGATTTATATGATATTTCTATAATAACTTTTCTATCATGACATTTCTAAAATGATTTCCCCCATCAGTTATGATATCTCTCGGCATCCCAAATTTACAAAATATATTTATTTTCAAAAATTTTGCAACACTTTAAGTATCACATCGAGGTAAAGCAACAGCTTCTATTCATTTGGATAAATAGTCCACTGCTAACATAATATATAAATTTTCGAAAGATGGTATAAATGGTCCCATGAAATCTAGTCCCCAAACATCAAATATTTCAACTTCTAGCATATAATTGAGGGGCGTCTCATTTCTTCTAGAAATATTG
>NW_018165788.1:95729-105361 GCF_001263595.1 Phalaenopsis equestris | reverse complement strand
TAAAAATTGTAGGCCAATAGAATTCAGATTGTAAAATTTTGTATGCTATTTTATCAACACCAAAATGTCCCCCAAAATCAAAATTATGACATTTTTGGATAATTTCATAAGTTTCTTCTAATGGTACACATCTTCGAATAATCAGATCATTTCTTTATTTATATAAAAATGGGTCATCCCAAAAATAAGTCTTAGCTTCATAAATAAATTTCCTCTTCAGTTGATATGTCATTTCATTGGGTATAATATCACTAACAAGAAAGTTCACAATGTCGGCATACCACGAAACATGCCACTCATTAATATTGAACAGTTTTTCATCTGGAAAATGTTTATTATTTATTTTTAAGTAGAGTGGTTTTTCTAATTCAAGCCTGGACAAATGATCAACAATTTAATTTTCAGTTCCCTTTTGATCTACTATTGTAAAATCAAATTATTGCAAAAGAAGAATCCATTTAATAAGTCTAGGTTTAACATCCTTATTTTTCATTAAGTACTTAATAGGAGAATGATCTGTATGCACTACACAATGAGTTTCAATTAATTATGATCTAAATTTATTAAAAACATAAACTATTGCTAATAACTCTTTTTCAATTGTATATTTAATTTGAGTTTCATTAAGAGTTTTACTAACATAATAAATTACTTTGAAAATTTTATCATATCTTTGTCCTAAAAATCATATCTTAATTTTATCATATCTTTGTCCTAAAATAGCTCCAATAGCATAATCATTAGCGTCACACATCAGTTCAAAAAGTTTTCCCCAATACGGTGAAACTATAATTAGTGCAATGATTAATTTTTTTTTTTAATAAGTCAAAAGCTTTTAGGCACTCTTCATCAAAATTGAAAATTGCTTCTTTCTCTAGTAAATGACATAAAGACTTAGTAATCTTTGAAAAGTCTTTAATATATTGCCTGTAGAATCCAACATGTCATAAAAAACTTCTAATTCTCCTTACATTTGTTGGATAAGGTAAATTAGCAATCACTTGAATTTTAGCAAGATCTACTTCCATATAATTTTCTGATATTTTATGTCATAATACAATTCCTCATGCTACCATAAATTGACATTTTTCTCAATTAATGACTAAATTTGTTTCTTCACAATGTTTCAGAACTTTTGATAAATGTTCTAAACATGAGTCAAATGAAGTTTCAAACACTGAAAAATCATCCATAAAGACTTCAATTCCTTTTTCAATAAATCAAAAAAAATTGCCATCATACATCTTTGAAATGTAGCAGGGGCATTACATAAATCAAATGACATTCTTTTAAAAGCAAAAGTACCATAAGGACTGGTAAAAGTTATTTTCTCTTGATCCTCAGGAGTTATTTGTATTTGGTGATAATCAGTCTAACCTTCCAGAAAACAAAAGTATTTATGCCCAACTAGTCTATCCAACATTTGATCTAGAAAGGGTAGTGGAAAATGATCTTTCTTAGTGGCAAGATTTAATTTTCTATAATCAGTGCATATTCGCCACCCTGTAATTTCTCTAGTAGGTATTAATTCATTATGTTCATTCACAGTCACAGTTACTCCTTTCTTAGGAACACAATGAATTGGACTAACCCATGCACTATCTGAAATAGGGTAGATAATTTCAACATCTAACCACTTTAAAATTTCTTTCTTTACAACTTCTTTCATAACAGGATTCGATCTCCTTTGAGGATCTGCTCTGAGTTTGCAGTTCTCTTCCATATAAATTCTATGTATACAAATTGAATGACTGATTTCTTTAATATCAGCTTTTGTCCATCCAAAGACTTAAAATTTTTTAGAATTTTCATCAATCTTTCTTCTTCTTCCATCGTTAACTTTGAGAAAATTATAATTGGTAAAGTAGAGGAATTTCCTCAAAAGACATATTTTAAATGATCAGAAAGTAACTTCAACTCAAGTTCTGGAGGTTTTTCTATTGGTGGACAAAATGATTTATCTTTATCTATTGTGTCTAGAATTTCAAAACTTTCTCAAAAAAAGTTTGAATCTTCCTTAAAAAGGTCTTCACATTTATCTAATTCCTCTTCTTGCTTGTGTTCAAAATCTTTTTCTTCATAATTAGTTTTGATAATTAGTTTTGAAATGACAAATTAGTTTTGAAATGACATTCACTCGGATATCTTATAACATCTATTCTATAACATTCATTATATTTACCTTTTACAAGATATTTCATTGACCTTGAAATGTAAAAGTAACAGTTTGATCATTTATGCGCAATGTTAATTCCCATTTTTGCACATTTATCATTGCTCTTCCTGTGGCTAGGAAAGGTCTCCCTAAAATGATAGATATCTCTTTATCTTCCTCTATATCTAATATAATGAAATCAACAGGAAAGATAAATTTATCCACATTTATTAACACATCTCCTATAATCCAGGATACATAATTGAACGATCTGCTAACTGCAGAGTTACAGTAGTAGGGGTTATTTCTCATAATCTCAATCTTTTAAATATTGATAATGACATAAGGTTAATGTTTACACCTAAATCACATAAAATTTTCCCATAAAATCTATCTCCTATTGCACATTGAATTGTAAAGCTATCAGGATCTTTAAGTTTTTCAGGAAGCTTCTTCTGAATTATAGCACTGCACTCCTCACTAAGTACAACAGATAGTCTCATTATCTTCAAACTTTCTTTATCTGTTGATAATATACTTCATAAACTTTACATAGCTTAGCATTTATTTTAAGGCTTCAACAAATGAAATATTTAAATATATAACCCCTAAACTTCCAACTTTTGTCTTCAGAAATTTTGAAAATTGTTTATAACTTCTGTTGATGAAGTTTCTGAGGAAATGGAGGTGGTGGTTTTTCTAAGTTAACTTTAAGTGGAGAAATACGTCTTTTAGAATCTTTTGGAGCATTCTCTTTTGATTCTTCAATTTCTTCTCTCTCTACTCCAGTTTCTTTTTGAATGTTTCTTGAATCCTACATTCCAACTCTCTTCCACTTCTAAGTTGAACGACTTTTACTTATTCTGGTCTTTCGGATTTGTTTCAGTATTACTAGGAAGTATTCCTTGGGATCGATTACTTAATGAATTTGCGATTTGTCTAAGTGGATTCTCAATATTTCTAATTGTAGCTCATTGACTTTGTAACTAGTTTCCCATTTGTAACATCACTTCTTCTATAGACAACTTTTTCTCCTTAAATTGTGTATTACTATTGAAACCTGGAGGATAAGTAGATCTATAATTATTATTCCCTAGGTTGTTCTAGTTTCCCAATGAGTTTTCTTGATTGTTTCCCCATTGCTGATTATTACCACATGTAGTGTTATTCCAATTAAAGTTGAGATGGTTCTTCCAACCTGGGTTATAATAATTTGAATATGGGTTATTCTGTTTGTTATTTATGACATTCAAAGTTTCTAATGATACTTGAGAAACTATCATTTGACCTAATGAATTCTCTTCAATCATAGAAATTGATTGAGAAAAATTTATTCCAAATTGGTCTAACTTCCTTGAAATTGCAACAATTTGATTTGCTAACATAGTAAATGCATCAGATTCATGAATATTGACTACTTTCTTAGGATTCACCCTCTCAGAAGGCCATCTCTACGAAGGCCATTGAAAATTATTGGTAGCCATTTCTTCAATTAAAGCATAAGTGTCATGAAATAGTTTTGACATCAATGAACCACCAACAACGACATCGATAATTGATCTAAGAGATCTAAGTAATCTATTATAAAAAGTTTGAATTATTAACCAATTTAGTATAGCATTGTGTGGACACTTTCTTAAGAGTTCTTTAAATATTTTCCATGCTTCATAAATAGATTCACCTTAAAACTGATTAAAAGATGTAATATCATTTCTAAGCTTTGTAGCTTTTGATAGTGGAAATAATTTAGCAAGGAATTTTTGTGCTAAATCACCCCAAGTTCTGATAGATCTAGGTGCTAACAAATTCAACCAAAGCTTAGCTTTATCTCTTAGTAAGAAATGAAATAACCTATGTCTTATGACATCATATGATACACCATCATATTTAAATGTAGCACACAATTCTAGAAAATTGATAAGATGTAAATTTAGATCCTCAGTTAATAATCTCCCAAATTGATTATTTGATACCATTTGAATAATAGCAGGTTTAAGCTCAAATGAATTAGCCACTACAGTAGGTTTTGAATACTACAAATAAGTTCATCTACCGTAGGGTTGGCATAATCTTGTAAAGGTCTAAACTCCTGATGAATTTCAACATTTTGAATTTCAACATTTTGATTGTTTTGGTTTGTCATTTCTGTAATTTTTTTAGACTTTGCAAGATTTTTGATTTTTTTGGTTTTTCTGATTTTCTTAACAGTTCTCTCAAATTCAGAATCGTAGGGCACTAGTCCTTCAGAACCTGAACTATGCATACACTAACATAAAATAAAAATAAAACAAAACACACAAAATAAAATATAAAAATTGTTAAAGTTTTTAAGTAAGGCTTTCTAAAAATAGAAATTTGCTTTTAAAACAATAGATTATTTACAATTTTCACTTCTCTGCCCACGTCAAAAACTTAATCGCAGCTATCTATATGCAACAGTATAACAATGACTTTAATTATAATTTTCACTTATATTTCCTTATTTTATAACAGTGTCAAAAACTTGATCACGAAGAAAATAATAATTTAATTTTTTAATTTATATATATATTGGAATACTACGTAAATATACGTATCGTTATCAAGTAATATAGGAATTTTTGATTAAGACCTGAATATCGAACTCGCAGGAAGAATACACAATATACACTTTTGAACAATAACTTTCTATTCTAAAAATACAATTACTTAAATTACAAATATTTTTGCAGTATTAAAATTTAATTTTTTTTGATATTTTTGATATTTTAACAGAACAGTAACAATTTTAAAAAATAACTTGAGTTTATGTAAAAGAAAAGTACTAAATTTAAAAAATATCTTTCTCCTTAGCAGGAAGAATACACAATATACACTTTTGAACAATAACTTTCTATTCTAAAAATACAATGACTTAAAATACAAGCATTTTTTCAGTATTCAAATTCAATTCTTTTTGGTATTTTTGATATATTGATAGAATAGTGACAATTTAAAAAGATAACTTGAGTTTATGTAAAAGAAAAGTATCAAATTTGAAAAATAAATTTCTCCTTATCATGAACCAGTAATAAGTATAGGAATTCTGTTATGGAAGTATGCTAATTTTTTTGTGTCAAATAACAGCAATTATATTCTTTATCCTTACTAGAGATGCTATAAAGAACATTGGCTAATTTAAAGTTTGAATAGTTTTGAAGACCGGTTAGGCATGGAAGATACCAGCTCTCACTCTACAGTTCCTTTGATTCCCTCCACCTGGGGGCTAACTTCTCGTATTAGAACGTAAAACAATAAACCAATTTGGGGGCTTTAACCTATCACTTTTAAGTCCTCTAATTATTCACCAAATCAAGAAGTAAATAAAGTTCATGGATTTAAATCATCATAATTTCTTCCAACATTAAAGATCAATACTCTCCACAACTTCCATCCAAACTTTAATTACTTATCATTTTAAGAAGAAAGTTAAAGAAAACTACTCAAAATTCATGGAAAAAACAAAACTACACCTTAGTTTAAAAGAAGAAATTATTGTCAAACCAACAAGAAGTCTCGATTAAAACTAAAGTAGTTTAAAACAAAAGATAAAAATTTATCTCAAATTCTCCACTAAACTCTTGAAGTTCCTTTGAATCTCTTCTCTTTTACAACACTCAACTCTCAAAATAAAACTAAAAATAAAAGGAAAAAGTAAATTTTGTGGTGCCTGAATCTCTCCATAAGATTCTCGACGATCTTCTCAGGAGTCCAACACTCTCTCCCTCTTCAAGCACCCACTTCAAATGTAAAAACTTCCTTCTTTTATAAATCTCAAAGAGGTGTCTTGATAACTCTTCAAAATGTGTCCCAAAATGTGTTATTCTCCAAAGAATGTCTCATTTCACAAGTCTTTTAATTATATTTTCGTTCCTCTCATTTCACAAGTCTTTTAATTCATTTCACAAGTCTTTTAATTATATTTTCGTTCCTAGTGGTCATAACCACTCTCTTTAGCCAATAAATGTCGCAAATAACTCTTCAAAATTTGGCTAAATGAAGAAAACCGCCAAATAATTGACTCTGGCGCTTAGATGCGGTCTTCTCTGTTTAACCGACGATTAAGTGCCGGATCCGACGCTTAGACGCCAAAACACTTTTGCACAATTTTCACCTCTTTGCTCCAAATTTGACCATTTTCACTATTTTTAGCATTTTTCACCTTTTTACTTGTACCTGAAAGAAAAACACACAAATACATTCCATTAAAGCACAATATCTCAAAAATAACAATATCTCAAGCACAATATCTCAAAAATAAGTATAAAAATGTGTCTAAAAACACTATATATTTTAGGTGTATCACCGCCCATATCCATTTTCCTTGCCGCCTCGCTGTCGTTCCGTTCACCATAAACGCCCCTTTGCAGCTTTAGGTTGTTGTTCCAGCCATTCCAAACCTTTTCCCTGTCACCTAGCCACTGTTTCAGCCCTCCTGCTTTGCTGCCATTATCTCGAACAGCCGTGCGACATCAATATCTGCTGCATACTTGCTGTTTGTAACCCAAGAACTGTTGCCTTACTGTTTTCTGCTAGCCAACTACCTTTTCCACCATCCCGCACCTTCCAGACCCTCAACGACTACCACCACCTTCCCTTGATCCAACCTTAGCCAGAGTTAGTGTGTCACGCCTGTTGTTATTTCTTATTTCAATTGTTTGTGTATCTTTCTATTTGAATTTCAATAATAATATCTACTTTCCTATTTTTATGTGGGTTAACTCCGGTATCATCGGTACTTGTTGAAATAATAAAATAAAAATTAAAAATTTGGTTGTGATAAGCAGTGCTCCAAATTTCTTCAAAATTCGGGAACATTGTTGCCAACCTTGCCTTACAAGCTTATAAATTCCCTTAGACTGGATTGAGGTTAGAATAATAATTTGATTTCACACAACTAAATGAGAATGAAATCATCTTTTATTTTCCAAAAATATTTTTATATGTACAAGTACTAGATAAGCACTTAAAAGTGGCTGTATCTTAGTCAATAAAATTATACTTTTAATTAATATCCGACCAACTATTTCATTTTGTCCATGGGCATTGGAATTAATTTAATAATGGCTTTCCCTTTTGGATGAAAATGAAGGGCACTCAAGAGATAGAGTGAGAGTTGCAAGTTTTTGACCTTCTTTTCGTAGGGGAATTTATAAAGCCTAGAGTGAACTAGTTGCTTTACTTGCATGAATGATGAATGGAGAGGACACTTTGGTTTGAAGATCTGTGCTGGACAAAATTCTTCAGGTGGAAGGATATTTTGATCCTCAATGTGATCATAGGTTTAGAAGCTAGTGTTGACCTCGCTTTCGGTCGAGGCGCAGTTTTCCCCTACTTAGTAGCCTAGTATCTAGCCGTAGGACCTTTCTGTCGATTACTTCTAGGAAACTAGTGAAGGAGCCCTTCCCGTTAGCAATTCTAAACTTTTCTTCGCTCAACTTGACGTTCCATATAGTATTTTGCCGCTATTGCTTAGCAAGTAAGGCTACTCCGAAGGAACTCAGAGAGTATTTCTATAGGATTGTCGACCTTAGAATTGACTGTACTCGTTGATTTGACGTCGCCGTCCTCTGCACCGTTCTGTTTGATTGAACTCATATCGGAATTTTGATAGGATTCGGACCGCGACGCGTTTTAACCCGATCGAAGACGAGGTTGCCCGGACAACCCCGAATGGCTAAACGGACTGCGCCGATGCGTCCGGAACATCGACTTTACCTAGGGGGAGACGTTCGTTTCATTGCGACGGCGCGTCTTGGGGAAAATACATATTTAAATGTTAATTATAATAATAAAAAATATTTTATTATTATTTATTATTATTATTAATAACTTATATTAAAAATCCTTAAACTAATTTCATTTTCCCCTCTCCCGTTTCTTCCTCCCGCGCTCGTGGACCTCTGCCCTAGCCGCGGTTCGCTCGATTTCGCCTGGCCCACTCCTTCGTGCCGTTGGAGTCTCGTTCCCGCGCTTGCCTCGCGCACGCGAGACGATCTCACGACCCATCCCTTATTGTATCTCATCCTCTGCCTCTCGCACGCCCGTATGGGGGCGTCAGCTCCTCTCGATCCTTCGATCCGTATGCGATCCCCTAATCATTCCCTCTCCTTCTCTCTGGTTTATAGGATACTCTAGTTGGTGCGTTTCAAGTGGCCGAAAATCTTTGAGGGGGGGAAAACTTTGTCATTTTCTTTTCTCACTTACTTCTTTAGCCTGTTGTACTTGGGTTGGTTTCCTCTTACTGTTGGAGGAAGGATTGAAGTGGAGGAGTGCTTTGAAAATTTCTGTGTGGCTTTTCTTTGCTTCAGGGAGGTACTTTCTCCCCCCTTTGTGCCTTGTCTTTCTTCAGTTTTCTCTCTGCCGAGCCCCTTAGCTTAGTGCAGTGGACGATACAACATGCTTACGTGATATTACACTTATATATTTTTTTGAAATACTTGGTACTCAAACATCAAGAAATGGAAAATGTGAGCATGTTCTAGGAGTTAAACTTGATTGCTTGCTTAAAGTGGTGAAGCTATGACATGTTTTTATTTATTGTAGCATATTTCTATTGGAAGCAATTAGGATGATTGAAACATGGCTTTGAGACAATGTTAGCTCCTCTTGCAAGCATGTTAGGATATGTATCATGAAGCTTTTCATTTATTCTTATCTAGCATGAGACATTGGAAGGTTTATTTGGTCTTTCACGCATGTGGGGCTTGGTTTTAGCTCCTGTAATTGCCTCATTTGTTCGAAATCTATATGGAGTATGAAAAGATTTATTTTTGGAAGTCTCTTAAAGTTTATCTTGAAGTCTTGGTGTTTGATTTATCACTGCTCTTTCTCATTCAAGTATTGGTTCAGAAAAGGAATTTTTGGAGGCCTTAAAATGTTAGCTTTAAGATTTATGCATACTTCTTTACTTCATACTATCCTGTTCATATAAAATACATGCTGAGGGGGAGTTGTTTTAGTCATTGAATGGGCCGGTTTTGGCCCTCGGTGGGTTCGGTTTTGGTCTCTAGTGGCTTTTCCTTGCTCGAAACATATACTATGAAAAAAAAGGAATTTCTTTAATTTGGAGGGTCCTATAAATTGTTTTGGAGGCTTGTTTTAACCCCTCATGAGGCATCCTTTTGTTTAAATACCTATTGGAAGTTGTTTCATGCTTGGAATACTTAAGTTGGGGGCCTAAATATACTTTCTATGTTATTGTTCTTGTTTAAGACATATATTGGCTCTATATCTTGATATTTCAAAAGCTTGTGAGCTGTTTCTTGGCTTTGAATGGCTCGATTTTATCTTGAAATGGCCGGAATTTTTAATTTCTATTAAAGCTTGGATTTTAATCTATGCTCAGGCCTTGTCTTGGCCCTGAATGGCTCGGTTTTGGGTCTTTGTGGGTACTCGGTTTTCATTGCAGGAGCATGGGATGTTAATTTTTGTTGAGGCTTTGAAGCTTCTTTACTAG
>NW_018165788.1:88760-95392 GCF_001263595.1 Phalaenopsis equestris | reverse complement strand
TTGTGCTTGGGCTGATTTTTCCTTACTTTGGCCGTGAGCCCTGTTCAGTGGGCACTGCCCTTGTGGCCTTCGGTTTTGCTCTATAACCGTGAGATCAGTAGGCATAGGTCTGCTTCCTTTTTGTCCCCCACCCGCGGATTTGTGTTGTGTTGGGTTCCCGCTTGCCATATGTGGCCGTGAGCTTCCTATATGAAATCTGGTTTGGTTTGTTTTGGCTCCTACCCGTGAGCTAGTTTGGAGTCCGGTTGTGCTTTTATTGGCCTTACCAGTGACCCTCTACCCTCTTTTGGCCCTGTTTCTTACCTTGGTCGTGAGCCTTTCCTGTGCCTTGGGTTGCCTTGGCCGTGAGCCTTTTTTGGCCCTGTTTCTTGACTTAGCCGTGAGTACCTTGTTCTGTTGGTGGACTTAGCCGAGAGCGTTGGTGGCTGTTTGCTCTCCTCTATTGACCCCGACTGTGAGCATCTATTTGGTTCTATGGGAAGATTTTATGCTTATTTGATATATGAGGCCATTGATTAATTTGGAAGTTGGAGGATCCTGATTTTTGCATGGGTTTGGGAGTACTAGTGGTGGTATTCTTCGGGTTATTTTCCTTTTGTGAAGTTTGGGAGATTTTTAAGTCTCATTTTGGAAAAGCATTTGGTTGGAATGAATTAATTTCTTAAAAGATATCTTTGTGGTTTGGATATCGGCGTTAGGAGGTCATTTTGACTTGGGTTGATCCACTTATAAAAAAGTGAGAAAATGATACCCTTTCGGATTGATTCAAGGATCTTCGGGCTTTCCTTTTCAGGTCTTTTCATCACGAGTTTCGAGAGCTGATTCACCCTTCATTCTTTTCGATGTTATAGGTGAATCAGTCCCTCCTTTCTCTCACCCCATTTTGTTCTTTTTTTTCTTGTTTCTTGATTCGATTTTTGATGCTTATGTCTGATACATAAGTGTCCACGTATAGTCTTTTGCTATGCGTGAAACCATCAAGCAGGGTCGCAAGTAGGTCGGTTTTGTTTTGGGGCTTAGGGGCTTAGAACGGTGATGACAAAGTCACACTTGAGATAGAGCAGAATGATATGTCATCACACGACATCGGGATCTGATTCAGGAACCCATCAGGATCCGATTCAGGAACCCGGTGAGCTGTAGGATGACAATATCATTCACCGACACAAGACTAGCGGGAGTTGACCCGAACCTTCTTAGGTTGTTGGTAGCCTTATGCCCGACAACGCGATCAACTCGTGGACAACTACTTTTCAAAATTGATAAAAACAAATTTGATATGAACAAACAACCTTTTTCTAAAACAAAAATACATTTTTTGCTACATACAAAATTGATACAACCCACTTTTCGCATGTTTGAAACCTATGTGCATGCTGAAAACATAAATTTTAAATACATTTTAAACATTGGTTGTCCACAGTTGATCACCTGTTTAGGCTAAGGAATACCCTCCCGAGTTAGGTTCGATAGGACACCCTTCTAGTTGAGTGACGGGCTTTATACATCCGGGTGACCGAGTAGCCTTCGATGAACCTCGAGTACTAATATATAGTTGAGCCTAGTCTCGACCTGAGTGCTTGCGGCCCCCCTCTTTTCAGACTTTTTCATATGTGATTCTTGAAATTTTTGGACAAAGCACTCGTGGTCTCTTTTCGGGATTTTCTCATGTTTTCTACGATTTTAATTGATTTGTTGATTCGTCGATTTCCTCGCATTTCTCTTGTCGTGAGTCTTTTGATGATCTTTCTTGAGATTTCTGGACGATGTTTCTTTGTTTTTGTTTATATAAAACATTTCAGTCTGCTTCTTTAAGTTTTGTTGCTTGTACCTGTCACATCAATTACCCCGAAGGAACAGCGGATCTCCCAGGTATACAGGTTTGTTTTATGTTTACAACACGTTATTCTCTTATAATCACTTCCCTGCTGTACCTTTTATTTTTTTTTACACTGCATGTTGTACTGCTTTCTTTACTGTATACCCTACTGCTTGTCCTGTGCTATATATTCTACTGTTATGCTATACACTATACAACTTTAACATGTTATCTATAAAAATATCTGAAGAACTACAACCATAGGACCGCTTTATTTGACATTATAACTTGACACCCTAAAAAACCTAAACTCGTCACGACAAGGAGCTTGGAACTAGCACGGTGGGCAGCATGACCATCTTCAACAGCAAGAGGAGTCTTCCCCAGCTAAACCATTCCTTTCCTAGAAATTAAAACAACAATCCATAAGATTTCGAGGTTGTTCGCCTAGCGCAACATAAATCCTCAACTTTTCGTTAGACATTTGTATAGCTCTGCTGTACGATCTAAACCCTAACTCATTTTAGGATTCCGAGGTGGTCGTCCGTCACGACCCAAATTCTCACATCTTTCAGGCTGTTTGTGTGATTGTTTTACACGAATGTAAGCCCTAATTAAATAAAATTGGCGGGATAAAACACTTGAATATTTCTCCTCAAAACTGAAGTCAAACCATAGGGTAGACTGGGAAGTCACCGAGGTTCTCCTTTGGATCTGTGGCATCTCCTAGTTCTTCCTCTTTGGATTCTATAATAAATGTTCCAAGTTTGAACCATTCCCCTTTCGCACACCTCTTTGTCCAATTTCGTTGAAAGTCCTATCTTTTTGACCTCTTCGAAGACAATCTTTCCTGATTTTTATCGAGAGTATTATTAAGTGACTTCGGTCATTTAAGATGTAATTAACTATAGGGGCTTGCCCTTATAGGAAGCTTTTCCGAACCCGACTTAAAATAAATCATATTTAATTTTTCATCTTAAATAGGAGAATTCGTCAGTAAATAAAACAGTTTCACAGACCAAACGAACGTCATGTATTTCTTAGTTTATTTGATCGAGCCTCATCCTCAAGTCTTGTGTTTATCCCTCGGGGTAGATACACTATTTGAGGTAAAGCGCTCATTTATTTAAACTATGAAAAATATGGGGTCAGTTTGATTTACATATTTGATTTTAAACTTAAATCTATATGTAAATTAAAGCGTCATTCCGAAGCGGGCGACGAAATTTCGATTCCGGTGACCGACAACTTCCTACGGGCAACTCCACCACACCTTTCAACTTTTTATCGCCGGCAGCTAGATATCCTGTTTTAAGGCCCATGTCGGAGCATTCTATCCCTTAAGGTGATAAATGGGCGGATAAGACTTTTGAGCTTAGAGATCGATGTAATTGATGGTTGGAATCTCGACATATGATGGGTCCGAGATTATTGCTGGTTGTTATATGAGTTGGACCATCAGATCCTAGTTGAAGTGTTATGATTTGATGGATTGGATGCAAGGTTCACATGCTTGAAAGGGAAGCAATCACCCTTGTTTTGAAATTATCCCTTTGGCTTCCACCCTTGTTTAATGAAGTCCCATTTGATTCAGCATTAATGGCTATTTATAAGGACTTTTAGTGAGGTTGGGTTAACTATCCTTACTAAGTAGTCAGAGTCCATGATTGACATGACATGTTGACATTATGAGATCTTGATAAAACCTTTAAAACACTATCTCAGTGTCATTCCCCATGAAACCTTCACTAGTCGAATATATAACTGAAACGAATGTGATTTAGCTAATTCATTATACCTCCAATGCCCATTCTGGCATTTTACTCACTAGAATGGAGTTGGAGATACTCCATTATCTAAATTCACCCGGACAACGCATAACACACGACACTATTTTATACAAATCAATAAACTCAACTATTTGAAATCAGAAAAAAATTATTTGAAATAAGCGGAAACAGACCAAAATATATCCTTCAATATATATCTACAGAGTATCTATACTCCATCAAAAGTTTTAATACAAAATATACGCTTCATCTATGTTATTCCTCAATTTTTTATTTAATAATAGTTGTATAACAAAATGTGTCAGAAAATGAGCCTGATCCTTCTTAGCCTCGACCTTTTTCTCTTCCTTTTTGTAAAAATAGTTATGACAATCTAATGAGTTATGAAACTCAACAAGATAAAGAAATCTAATATAAACTAAAATGTTGAAGAATAGTAAATAACAGGCATGCTATTTATGAATAGATCGAATCATAAAATAAGTACATTTGATCAATAAATTGCTATAACAATGAATATATAAAATTAATAATAAAATATTTATACCAGAGGATGATATTATAATTACTCTGGTAATTTAAATGCATCATACCTTTATTTAATTTTTTTTTGTTGTATTATATTTTCTTAAGTTTCATAATATATTATCTATGGTTATCTAGGTTATTGATCATCAACTCAAAAGCTACATCATCTAGTTCAGTAGAGGCCAAGTGAAATATAACTTTGTTGCTATTAAACAATATTGGAGACTTTTTTATCTCTACACGGGTCGCTTTTGGCCCACTTGCGCAAGTATCATAAACCTATCATTAGCAAATTGTCCCCTCATTATATGACATTTCTTAAGCTCCACACATTTGTCATAATTAAGTATTTCAATAATCATGTGTTTTCTTTTAAAATATGCTAAATAACTGTATATTCAAATGAACAAGTTGTATATATCAGATCCTTTTTTTTTAACAATATCATAAACTAACAAAATATTTATATAATCACAATACAATTGATGACGAGCTTATAGCAATTGAATTTTATGTATCCCACAATGATTATTTTATAATGCATTCTTGACATTGTTATGCTGTACATATAAGTGCATTTGCAAAAATTGAAAAAAATTTGTTTTTGTGTTAAAATTTATAAATTTTATCCAGCTGACATTTATCCTTTCAAAATGGACATCCCAAAATTTCTTTCTTTTATAAACAATTTCAAGATTACCTCGCCTCTTAAAAAGCTACAAGCTGTAGAAATATATTCATTAGAATAATACCCAAAAATACAAATTTAAAACAAATTACTCACTTTTTTCCTTTCATATTTTCCTCTAATTCATCCTCTCTATTCCCTTCTTTTCATCTTTTTCTCCTTGTTCTTCACTGCTTCCCTTTTTCTTCTTTTTATCTAATTGACGTGGGAGCTGACACTATCCTGCCATCCCGTGATCTTGCCATTATGCAATCGGAGCGGGACAACTCTTTAAAGCGAATGGATTTTTCTTTCCTATTATGTTACTGTAGGGTTGTGAGCTCCTATTTAATATTATTTTGATTAATATTATGATTAATTTGCTTTGGCACTATATATGTTTTTGTTTTTAGATTTGTTGAATAAACTTTTACTTTGTTTTTGTTTATTTGAAGATTACATTCTCTTATTTCTGCCCTAAAGAGTGTTGTATCCTCTTCCTTTTGCAAGTGGTGTGTCTGTAGCTTGTTCAGGAATAGACGGTTGATATTCCTTGGCAATCGTGCCTCATTGGGGCCATCATTTTGCGGTTCTCTTTGCTGTTTTTAGCCTGAGCAGCCACCAAATATCTTCTATCCCCTTCAGAGTATCGTCGTTTTTGCATATCCTCCTTCTCTTGCTATTCCACAACACCTCCTTGCTAGATGTGTTTCCTAAACACTTTCTAGGAACCCTAGATTTGTGTCACTTATTTAGTTCATTAATTTTCCTTCCCCCTACTCTCTTTTACGTCACTTGGAGCTATGGGATGGGGCTACTGGATATGGGGGTTGTTAAGTAACATAGGTTTAGTGCGTACATGCACATACACATACACATACTTATATTCATGTATTATTTACAATTTTTAAATGTCAGCATTGCCAAAATCATCCACTAATGCATGCATTGCTAAGTGAAAATAAAATTGGGATCTACTAAAATACCACGTTACAATAATTTTGCTACAGTAATATTGAATGAAATTAAATGAAACTATGGTAAATCAATTTAGTTATCAAATTGATTTATAAAAATTAATGTACTACTTCCCGCTTGGCTTTGCTAGGGTTTCGCCTGATGGCGAACCCTAGCAACTGTTACGGCTTCGCTGCGTCTTCTCCGGCGTATACGTGCTTGATTTCTGTTTTATATCCTTAGGTCTCACAATCTGCAGTGCGGCCTTCCCGTTTTGCGAGATTTCTCAGCTCGGGAGTTCTCGGCTCTACGGCTTCTCTACGGCTTTCCGTCTCGCGAGTGCCTTTGCGGCTGTATGTTGACCTCATTTTTGGTGAGGTCTAGTCTTCCTCTTAGGGTTTAGGATCTAGCCTTAGGGATCTCCCTTTGACTCTCTTAGAACCTTAGAAATGGGACCCGCCTCAGAAATTCAACCTACTTATGTACTCTTTTTGTGATTTCGCATGTGTGGTATCGACTTCTAGCACTTAGACGGATGAAACCAACATGAAGGAGCTCAAAAGGAATTCCTATAGGATCTTTTGAGCCTTAGGGTGGTCTTCTGCACAATTCGCACTCCCGCGCGCACAAACTTCACAATTTGGAGAATCAGCGCGCCCGATATCAGCGCGTCCGATCGCCACAATTCACATCGCTTGCACTGTTACCTGTCGAAGACTTGAATAAACTTTTTGAAACGATCGATCGCGAGTTGAAATTTTGTGAAATTTGAATTTTGACGCGTTTTTGACCAGATTGTCGACGACGTCGTCCGAACGACACCGAAGGGCAAAAAGAACTGCACCGGCACGTCTAGAAGGTCAATTTTGCA
>NW_018165788.1:67262-88627 GCF_001263595.1 Phalaenopsis equestris | reverse complement strand
TAAGCCCTAAATCCCTAAACTCACGCACCCGAGCTTTGCCTCCCTTCTTCTCCCGTTCGCGTGCCTGGCCTTTCCCTTTCTCGGTCTCGAGCCAACCGAGCTCCTCCTCCTCCACGCGAGAAAAAGTTGACTTCTCATTCATCCTTGCCCGACATTTTCTGCCTGCGGCCCTCCTTCCCGAAGTCGTGCCAGTCTATGGGAAGCTTGCTCCCTGGTACACTTGAATGACAAACTCTCTCTTCTTCCCGATATTTTCCTCGCTGCCACAGGCTCGTCACTTGGTCTTAGATATTTTGGTTGCTTCGCCTTTTGTGAGCAGGGAATGCAGGGTTTTTTTTTTCTTTTTGGCCCAATTCGAGTACCGTGGGTGATGGGGTGATCTTCTTTCTCTTCTCCTCTCTTCTCTGCCTATAAACACAGTTTCTTTTGAAGTTTTGGGGGTTGTTGGAAAAGTTTTCTAAGGAAGGGAGGAGTAGAGATTTTTGGCAGTGAAAGGAGTTTAGGAAGGGGATTTTTGTGAGTGTCTCTTTGAGGTGGTTTCTTGTGTTGCAATGCTCTACATTTACATTAAGGAGGTACCTCTTCTTCCCCCCTTTTTTTTTCGGTGCCTTGCTTCCTTTCGGTTTTCTCTCTGTCGAGCCTCCTCTTGCTCGGTTAAGTGGATAGTACAGCATGCTAGTTTAATCCACTTTCATGTATTTTGAGATGTTTACCTTAAGAGCATGTTTCAGTGGTTTGATTTGATTACTTGCTTAGAATGGTGAAAATATAGCATGACACAAGTGTTCTTCTTTTCTCTACCTGCTTGAAATGAAACAGTGACATAGTTCTATTATTGTGAACAGGAAGCTTGAAATATGGTCTTGAAATAATTTTAGCTCCTCTTGCAAGCATGTTAGGATATGTATTATGAAACTTTTTCATCTATTTTCATTTAGTATGAGATATTGGAAAGGTTATTTGGCCTTTCATGCATGTTAGGGGTTGTGGTTTTGGTATCTCATGGCTTTCCCTTACTTGAAATGCATGTTAGGAGGAAATTTATTTAATCTGGAAAGCTTTGTATCTTGTTTTGAGGGCTTGGTTTAGCTCCTCGTGAGGCATCTCCCTTGCTAAAAAATCTGTTGGAATTGTTGTATGCTTGGAATATTTAGACACGCAGGTTGTTCCTTGGCTTTGGATTGCTCGGTTTTACTTACAAGTGGCTGGAACTTTAATTTCTGTTAAATCCCGAATTTATATCAATGCTTGGTTTCTGTTTTAGCCTTGTTGAGCTCAGTTTTGGCTTTTGGTTCTTGTTGGGCTCGGTTTTGGCTGGGTTTGGAGTCTCGGTTTTTTGATTGAAATGACTAGAGCTCTATCCTTTATGGAGGCCTGGATTTTAATACTACTGGGTTTGGTTTTGGCCCCTGCTGGGCTCGGTTTTGGCATCCCACCGGTGTCTTGGCTCAAATATACGTGTGGTGGATGAATTTATGTTGATTCGGAAGAACTCTGTAGTTGTTGTTATGTAAAACATGCGTTGGTTCTATATTTTGATGTCTCAGGGGTATGGAAATGTTTTCTACTATTTTGTTATAACCCGAACTCGAACCTTAACTGTGGTGCGGTTTTGGCTTGACTTGAGAGCTTGGTTTGCTTGTTTTAGCTCTTACTTGAGAGCCCATGATTGATTCCTTAAAACTTGCCTTTACTCTAGAGTTTTGGCAGCCTGCTTTGCTTGCCTTTGACCTTTACCCGAGAGCTTGTTGGGTGGCCTGTCTTGTGTATTTTTCTGCCACTACCCGAAAAATGGCTTTGGTTATGATTTTTGTTGGCTCTAGTTGAGAGCTCGGTTTGCTTTGCCTTACCCTTGGCCGAGAGGTGGTTTGCTGGCTTTGGTTGCTATTCCTACCCGTGAGACCCATTGGAGTTTCTTGAGTTTAATTTACCCCCTCTTGTTGAGTTTGAACCATTTGAATGATTGTAGATGGATCAAACTTGTTACTTTGAGAGATTGGTGCTGTTTTATACTCTCCTATGTATATCAAAATTTGTAGGGAATTGATTCGGGTTTGCCTTAGCCGTGAGCTTCTTTTGGTCTTGGGTTTGCTTTAGCCGTGAGCCTCACTTGTTGTTCCTTGGGTTGCCTTCGCCATGGGCCTTAGCAGCTATCCCTTGCTACCTTGGGCCGTGAGCCTTAGTGATTACCTCCCTTGTGGGTTGCTTTGGTCGAGAGCCCTAGTTGTTGTTTCCTCTATTCTATTGACCCCGACCGTGAGCATTTATTTGGTTCTGCGGGATGATTTCATGCTCGTTCGACGTGTAAGGCTATTTATCAATCTGAAAGTTGGTGAAATTTTGATTTCAACATGAGTTTGGAAATATTAATGGTGGTTTCCCCGAGATCATTTTCTTTTGAAGATCGGGAGATTTTAAACCTCATTTTGGAAAAGCATTTGGTGACCTTGGGCCCTACTTTTCCAGGTCTTTTCGATACGAGTTTTGAGAACTGATTCATTCTCTTTTTCGGTGTTTTAGATGGATCGGTGCCTCCTCTCTCTCACCCCATTTTTGTTTTTTTCTTTCCTTGCTTCTTGGTTCGTTCTTTTTGACGCTTATGTTCGATGCATAAGTGTCCACGTATAGCCTTTTGCTATACGTGAAACCATCAAGCAAGGTCGCAAGTAGTCGTTTTGGAGCGTACGGTGTTGATGATAAAGGCACACCGAAGATAGAGTAGAAAGATGCCCTATCTTATAACATCAAGATTCAGACATTTGATGAACAATAGGTTATGATATCTTTCACCGACGTAAGTCTAGCGGGAGTTGGCTTGAACCTCCTCAGATGATTGACAGTCCCACGTCCGACAATGTAATCGACTCGTGGACAACGAAGATTTCTAAAAAAAAAAGTTTTGATAAAGTTTTGATAAACCCTTTTCAAAAAACACATTTTTCTACGAAACAAAATTGATAACTCTTCTTTGCATGTTTAAAATTTGTATGCATGTTAAAAAACATAAAACATACTTTAAAACTGGTTGTCCACCTGACGAGTATCTGTTTAGGCTGGGAAATAGCCCTCTAAGTGAGGTTCAAGGCACACTTCTAGACGAGTGGCGAGTTCTATATATTCGGGTGACCGAGAGCCTTCGTGTACCCTCGAGAATAAATATATACTTATGATATTGATTGTTTAGAGACATTGACCCCAGTCGCAGAACTAAATTCTATAATAGTTCTTCTGTCACTTGTAGCTAATATTGACTGGCTTCTACAACAATTGAATATAAAAAATATCTTTCTCAATGGAGATTTAGAAGAAGGAAAATGTGTATGGATGCATCTCTGGGATTTAGTGAGTAGTTTGACACAAAGTTGTGTAAACTAAAAAATTTCTTATACATGTTAATGCAGTCATCGAGAGCGTGATTTGAGAAATTTATACTATTTGTTAAAGGTTAGAGGTATACTCAAGGGCAAAAAGATCATGCAATGTTCTTCAGAAATTCAAAAGATGGGAAGATAGTCATACTAATTGTGTATGTAGACGATATAATTCTCGCCAGAGATGACATATATGTGATGAACCATTTGAAGACTGTCCTATCATTTGTTTTTTACACCGAGAGTTCATAGATTCTTTAAGGTATTTCTTTGCCATGCATGTTGCTAGATCAAAGAAAGAGATTGTTGTTTTCCAATGGAAGTATGTTCTTGATCTACTAAATGAAACTTGGATGAGTGGTTGTAGGCCTGCAAATACAATTGACCCCAATCAAAGAACTGGGAGATGGGAAACAAGGTGACCTTGTGAATACAGTTCAGTGTCAAATATTGGTGAGAAAGTTGATATACTTATCACATACACACCCAAATATAACTTTTGTTGTGAGTTTACACACATATATAATTATTTTAACACTGCCATTGCTGGATCCCAAGCCCCGGATGTGAGAAGTGGAGGGTTGTGTCAAGTAGTTGACAACTAACGTAAAATTTTTTGAAAAATCTTGGCATGAATTTTTTTAATCATTGTGTAAATGCTAGGGCATCCCTTGGAAATGACACGCTATATGACCTGAATACAATAAAAAGTGTGCAAGGGCCACTGCACTGGCGCTTGGATATAGTGTCAAATAAGCAAGAGATCTCGCATTACAGATGGATGTGAGTAAAAAAAGTAAGTCTATAAAATTAATATTAGGATAAGATTTTGAAATATAAGTACTCTCACAGGTAAATTAATGAAATTAGTTGATATTATAATTCATAGAAAGATAAATATCTTATGTATTCAAACTACTAAATGAGTTGAATAAAAGACTAAGAAGATTGATAACTTAGGTTTTAAACTTTGGTGTTCAGGTAATAGTCACATTAAAAATGGTGTCAGTGTAATTATATATAAGTGTTTGAAAGATAATGTTGTAAAAATTAATATAACCGGAGATAAAACTATAGCTCTTAAGATTGTTGTTGATGCTAAAATTTTTAATATTATAAGTGCTTATGCTTCTCGGGTAGTTTTAGATATATGTTCCAAAGAAAAATTCTGGAATGATCTAGAAGAATTAAAGTAAGTGATACTTCTTGAAGAAAGAATTTTTATTGGAGGAGATTTAAATGGACATATCGGTAGAGTGGTCCAAGATTTTAGAAATATTCATGGTGGCTACGGTTTTGGAGTGATTAATGAAGAAGGTAGAACCATATTAGATTTTGTTTTAGCATATGATTTTATTATTGTTAATGCTTTGTTTTAAAAAAGAGATGAACATATTATTACTTATAAAAATGGATCTAATTAAACATAAATTGATTATTTTCTTATGAGAGGAATAGATCATTAAGAATGTAAATATTGTAAGGTTCTTGATTTTAAGATGAAGAGTTGTAAAATAAAGAATACTAAAAACCATTATCATAGAATTAGATGGACGTACTTAAAAGACACAAACTTATTTTTATCAGTAAACTTCAAGATTTCAAGATTTAGGATGTTCATGAAGAAACAAATCTTATGTGGGATAAAGTAACAAACACTATCAAACAAGTGACAAAAGATGTACTTAGAGAATCAAAAAGAAAATTTTTTATAAATACAAATAGTTGGTGGTGGAATAAAAATGTGCAAGAAAAGATAAAATATAAGAAGTTATGTTATAAAATTAGTTTAAATGTACAAGCTTAGAGAATTGAGGAAAATATTAAATGACCCATACAGAGTCTAAGAAAACAATTTATGATGCTAAAATTCTGCTTTTAATAATCTTTATAATATATTAAATACTAAAGAAGGTGAAAAATAATGTATAAACTAACCAAACAAAGAGAAAAGAAAAGTAAAGATTTAACTCAAGTAAATTGTATTGAAGATGAAAATCAAAATGTATCTTTTTTGAAAAAAATATTCAAAATAGGCGGGTGAGATATTGATAAATTTTTCAATAAAGTTTTTGAAAATACGATCGTCTTTAGTGATCGTAATATCATTAATAATAATAAATTATTTTATTTTTGCCATTATGTTAGTAAAAAGAAGTTGAGGAGGCTTTAAATAAAAATAAGGGTGGAATGTCTGCAGGACCTGATGATATCCCAATTAAAGTGTGAAAATATTTAGCTAATTTGGGAGTTTTTTTGGCTTGCTAAACTCTTTAATATTATTTTAAAACTAAAAAGTTGTCTGAGGTGTGGAGGTAGAGTATTTTGGTCCCTATCTTTAAGAATAAAGGGGATGCACAATAGTGCAAATTATAGAGGAATTATGTTGATGTGTCATACTTTAAAATTATGGGAGAGGGTGGGTAATTGAACAATTGATTACGACGTATTATAAAGATTTCTCATAATCAGTTTGGATTTTTCCAAGGCAGAGGTTTGCTGGAGAAATACAGAGAGAATAAGGAGGATCTACATTTGATTTGTATTGATTTAGAAAAAGCTTACGATAAGGTTCCAAGAGATATCCTTTGGAGAGTTCTAGAGAAGAAAGATGGTGATATAACTTATATTCAAGTTATTAAAGATATGTATACTAGAGCTGTTACTTGTGTTTGAACAGAAAGAGGATTGACCAATTATTTTTCTATTTTAGTTGGATTACATCAGGGATCGACTTTAAGCCCATATCTTTTTGCTTTAGTTATGGATGCTCTTACTGGATATTTACAGGAGGATGTACCTTGGTGTATGCTTTTCGTTGATGATGTCCTTCTTGTGGACAAGACTAAAGAAAGAGCTCATAAAAAAACTTGAATTATATAGGTCTACATTGGAGTCTAAAGGCCTTTGCTTGAGTAGAACTAAAACTGAATACATGGAATGTAATGAATACATGGAATGTTGAATACATGGAATGTAATTTTAGTAGCAATAGCTCTAGTGACAGAGTTGTAACTATTGGTGATCAAATTATTGAAAGGTATGAACGCTTTAGATGTCTCCAGTCTATTGTTCAAAGTGATGGTGATATAGATGGGGATGTTATTAGTAGAATTTAAGTTGGTTGGTTGAATTGTAAGAATGCTTTGGGCCTATTGTGTGATAGAAAGTACCGCTCAACCTGAAGGGAAAATTGTATAGATGGTGGTGGGACCTGCAATGTTCTATGACACAGAATATTGGCCTTTAAAATAGAAGCATAAAATTAAGTGTTGCTGAGATGAGAATGCTTAGGTGGATGAGTGGTTTTACACTTAAAGACAATGTGAAATGAATATATCCATGGTAGGGTTGGTGTAACTCCTGTGGCGGACAAAATTAGAGAGAGTCGTCTTCGATGGTTTGGTTACATTAAACGTTGACTATTTGATGATCCAATTAAGAAAGTAGATGTTTTAGATTCGACTTATGTTAAGCAAGGTAGAGTTAGACCTAGAAAAACTTGGGCATATTATATAAAAAATGATCTTAATTTATTAGAATTGAATGAAAATATGATTTCAATAGGATGCAATGGAGAAAAAAGATTCTTGTAGTCAACCCCATTTAGTGGATAAAGACTTGTTTTTGTTGTTGTATATATGTATAGAATTTTATGGAAACAGTTTTAATCATTTTTTTGAGATGCACAAAAATGTGGTACAATTATTTTAGTATTTTTATGTTTTACCTTATCAAAATTTGAGTATCTTTAATGTCAAACAGGCCAGAAGAAAGCCATTGGAGAGTAAAACAATCTAATGAGTCTTTATAATAAGCAGTAATAAAGAGTTCTCTTCTTAACGGGAGAGTTAATTAATCAAAGATGGGAAGCTTAAAAAACTAATAATATAAGGTCTTCATTAGAGGATGCAAAAATTCTAGCTCATCACTGCTTAATTTGCCTCTTGAAAATGATTTTTGAGGTCCTTTTCTATGCGGGTGGGGATCTGATTGCCAAAAGAGTTCATTAACTTTCTAATCACTTTGGTCATCAATTCACATTGCTCTAAAGTTACATTTATTGCAAATTAACCCGTTGCAGGTATTGCATGGTCTTGAAGTGGCTACCCTTTGTGTTGAAGATATGGATGAGTGGTTATGTATCTTCAATGTGAAACTTAAGTACATGCGTGAGGACATTGAATTGGTATGCCACTTTCTTGTTCATTTTGTCTGCGAAACAAGTCACATACATTGTCATATCACCGATCAGTAGGAATATGAAATTGCAATTTTATGTTTAATACCCCAACTCTTGATTCAATCAAGATATTTTCTAATAGGTACCTTTAAAATTGGTTTAATTCTAGTTCAAATAACAATTTTCTAAGGCAATTGAAGGCTTATTTAACTACTTTTATAAAAGGAATCAACTCTTTCATTGAAGTTGTTGCTGCTAATGATCTACATTCACAATTTAACTACACATTTATCCCTACATTGAATCTCTACTTTTTTATACCTGTTATGATGTATCGTATCTACTTCCTGTTTTATTATAGAATTTCAGCATATTAGAAGATGCTTTAAATCAATAAAAATTTAAACATTCATGGAATGTATAACCGTTGAATCTTGGCAAATTGGCAACTAGGTTATGAAGCCTTGTTCATGTTTTTTTTAGTGTTGTCAATTTAAGGGGATGTTTGGTAGCATACTTTTTATAGGATTTAAGGCGAGATTTAACATAAATCCAACCAAATACCAATAAGAGGCACGTTAAATCTGCCATTCCGCTGAAAAAAATTTGCTCTTCATTCATACATAAATCTTAAATCTGATTTGTAGGTGGATTTAACCGATTTAACTTAGGAAGAAAAACACACCGCAGCTCCCATTATCGCTTCCCGATCGCACAGTGCCCAAAGGGAGGATTCGACGCAATCACCCCACTGTCGTCGACTTCAAGCGGATTGTTCTTGTTCTTTTGAATTGTCATCATCCCTTGTACCAATTCACCTGTTCAACACAAATAATAAAAATCACAATTTTTTTCTTTTGGCATGGGAGAAAGCTTTTCGAGGACATTTATGAGAGCGGTCTCACGACAAGAAGAAAAGTAAGAAAAAGTACGGAGAAGCCAGTGGGATGAAAGTAGTCCATATGAGGACTCTGCATGGGAGGTTTCCATTGATGAAGAAAGACATTGGAGATGGAGTCAGGAAGGGTAAAAAATGCAGTTTGAGGAAGAAGATGATTATACAGTGGGCATAAAGTTTCTCAACACCACATGACATATTCACGGATGGGAGGAAGAGCGCCCAAACCTGTTTATTTGTTGGGTGCATTTACATGCATAACAACCAATTCTTATGTTTTTACATACCTAACACTTAAACTTTCGTTTCTACATTTATACACCTAAATGTTTAATATCACATAAAAAAAATATCACCTTTTTAAATTTTAAAATGTAAAATACTCCTTTTCCTACATAGGTAAGGTGTCATGTATGTAAATCGAAGTTTAGGTGTTAGATATATAAATACCTAAAAATTAAATGGTATGTATGAAATTCTTTGTATTATTATGTGAAGTAAATGTGTCACTTACATAGCATTGCCACATTTGCAAAACATGCGGGACCTCTGTAGTTTGAGATTTGTTGACACACCATGGGCTCCTTACTTTTTTATGTGCAACATATTAGAGGTATATATCATTCACATTTCTGTTGTGTAACTTCTTAAATAGAATGAAGCCAAACTTTTAAACATTGAGATGCTTTTTGATGTAACGATGGGATTTTCATAGAAACTCCAAAGTTAAACTTGCTCACATCAGTGCGATTTTGGGATGGGTGATCTCTCAGGAAGTTACACCAGCAGAGAAAAATCGTGAGACTATTAAGCCAAAGTAGAGAATACCTTGATGGGTGAGAGTTTGGGCTGCATAACACTAGCTAGAAGATAGGAACTAAGTGCCATACAAAATAAAGTGCAACGCTATGGGAGACACCACTTGAACCCAAGATGGGATAAAGTGTTACATGATGGGAGCCACCTCTTGTATTTGTAGGGGCCACCTTTAGAGTCATATGTGCCTGGTGGATGATTCTGGGTATAGAGTACTGACGATGATGTTAGGTGCTTAAGTGGGTGAGATTGTGAAACCCATTATGTAGAATGAAGCTGAACTCTTAAAAATCGAGACCTCTTTTGGTATAATAGTAGAATTTTGATAGAAACTCCAAAGTTAAGCGTTGATCAATCTTAGGATGGGTGACCTCCTGGGAACTTACACCAATGAGGCAAAACCTTTGGGTTCACTCTTCTCATTTTTTGGTTTCTCAAATGATTAATCAACACACATCACAGGACAAGGCATCACTCCCTTATGTACCACTCTCTCACCATTGCTACTGACACCCCTTACCTTATATCTCCAGATCTAGCGAGTCACTGACGGGTGAGGTCACCCTCCTATGTGTAATATGGTTCAAATTCTTTAAATGTCACATCCATGTTCACAAACAGTCTCTTTTCTATTGGGCTTCAGCAGACATACCCATTCTAAGTAGCAGAATAGCCTACGAACATACATTTTACAGCTCTGCGATCCAACCTTCCTACTAATGGCTTGTTATCCTTCACAAAACTTACACATTCAAACACTTTTAATGGGCAGATCCTGCTATTATCTTCTTTCAACATCTAATAAGGAGACTTTCAATACAACTCCCTGGAGGGCATCCTATTGACCAATGGAGAGACTGTCAAAACTACTTGCCCTCATAAGTGCATTGGAACATCTATTGCAATCATCATGCTTAGGGCTGCCTCTAGAAGGTGTCTATTCTTTCTCTCCACTTTATTTTGTGCAAGTATGTATAGACATGTGGTTTTATGCTGTATCCATTGGGCTAACGAGTATTTCCCAGAGGCTTCTTGGTATATTATGTCCCATTATCAGACCTCAATACCTTCACTACTGTATCATACTTATTCTCAATTATCTTTTAAGGACTTTAAAACAAATGAACACATCAATCTTATTTCTCATCAAATATAACCAAGTAATATGAGAAAAAAATCAATAAATATCACAAAATATTGTTAACCATTCATAGAACTTGTAGTATAAGGTCTCTAAACATCAGAATGTATCAAGTTAAACATACCGAAACTCCTATTCCTCGGACCTGATATAAGAGCTCCTAGTAAACTTACCAAACTCACAAGAAACACAAACTAGTTTTTTGTTTATTTGCCTTCTCATACAAAAAAGTATACAACCGACTTAATAAACTATGAAAAGAGTGTCCCATGTGTTTGTGATATGACAACCATCTTCCACACTCCCAGATTCTCCTACTTCAACATTCTCTGCCATGGATGTTAAAGTTAAGTCCATCTTCTTCTATCAGAGTTCATCATGCCACATTCCAGTCCCAAATGTCTGACCCGTCCCTTTCTTTTAGAAGATCGCCTTAGGAATATATAAAAAAAACAACACATTTTAGTTAGAATAATGACACTAATTAATAAAAATGAGCACGCAAAACATTGGACATAGTCATATAATTGGTAACCCTTATTTTACTCTTACCAACTACAAATTGTGTTGTACCATCAGCAGTCTGGATGCTCTCTGGTACTACTAGAGAGGTATAGCAAAAAAAATTTATAGCAGTACCTGTCGCATGTCAAGATGCACCGAACTCTACTATTTATTCTGATGATCATGTGATGGAAATAGAGACAAGAGCATGTGTAAACCTTTTTTCAGAGTGAGTATAAGTGACAATGTTATCCTTTGATGACGAGTGGTTATAAACATCCTCAACCTCACCTTCTGCTGCTTTCTTGTTTCCTCTTCAACAACTCCAGACACTCATAATCCTCTACCCTATTATACTTATAAAGACATTAAAGTCTACCATTCTAAATTGAAATCAATTAATCAAAGAAACAATAAGCAATTGTTCTTTAGTGATATTCGGCCTTAGATGAGATGCAAATGATAGCAAATAGTAGAGCCGTGGTCAAGCATACTACAATGAGAGCAATAAGGAGGGTGTGGTTCGATTTGAACCTTTTTCCAATACTCGTTGTGGGTGGTTCCAATCCACACCTCATTCAGAGCAGATTGAGTGATATCCCTCTCACTAACACACAAGCCACAGAGGGTCTGGTGACAACAAACATAGGACTATCAACCCTGAGAGACTTACCGTAAGCAGTTGCTAAGGAGTAGAGAATTTCAAATTGAACGTATGTAAGTGTAACCCCGAAAATTTTATCCAAACTGGAATGATAGGGGACTGCCTTTGGGTCGAAACCAACAGTCCACTTCAGATTTTTCATATTACGGTTGTCGATCTTGATAACTTTCCAAGAAAAGATGCGAGTGTAATCAACATCATGAGACAACTAAATCAGTATGTGCCGACAGTCAAGTAGACTAATATTCCAACTGCTCAATAGCTTCATAGCCTCAATCTCTTTCCGAATGATCTCCAATTTTGGGTTACCATAAATAAATTTTCCCACTAGAGCAAAACGCTAAAAGGACGCGAGAGTACTGGTTTCAACCTCTCTAAGAATAAGAACAGATTTCCCATTTTTTTCCCAATTGTTTTATGAAGGTGTGATCGCCACCACCTTTAAGAGCATCGTGAAAAAATTGAAGAACATTGTAAGATTTATCTATACGAAAACTAGTCTCTGATTTTGAAAGAGGAGCACGAGTAAGAATCGAGAGGTCGCCGACAAGTGCAGTAACATAGGAACGGATAACCATCTTTGCCGACAAGATTCTATCGGACAGGAAGGAAGGAGACGCAGTCTGAAAGGAAATGCAAAAATGCGGGCAGAGCAGTGTGACAAGCGCGACCAAGCAAGTAGAGCAACATCTCTGTCGCCAGACCGAGACGACACGAGGACTGTGAAGGAGGCGTCCTGGACAGACGAGGACATCGTCTGGAAAGAAATGCGAAAACTCGACCCACCTTGTTGTCTGGAAGGATGCGAAGACACGAGCCTGTCGCCAGAAACACGACGAGCGTGAAGCACAAAAACAACGCGACGACGCGAGCACCGATGTCGATGAAGACGAAGCAGGGAAATAGAAACGCGAGAGAGATCCGTGTAGTAGATGGGAGATCCGTGTAACAGAAAGCTAGGGTTCGCCATGAGGCGAAACCCTAGCAGAGGGGAACGACACCATGCCAGCTAGTATATACAGCTTAATATTTGAGAAAGCCAAATGACTAATATATTAAATAAAAAGTAGGTTATAGTTAGATTGTGTGGGAGGACCCAAACATGAAACTTTGACCACACGATAACCACCACATTCAAATGGTTCCAAAAAGAGAAAATACAAAAAAATACATAGAGAAAATACAAAAAAATAAAAAATACATGAGAAAAAAAATAAAAAAGTGTCAGAATACGGAGTATCAGGTAGCTAGAGAGCGATCTTGCATCCGCCTCTAGTTCTAAGGAAGGAACCAACTAATAAATTGGTAAGATGAGTGCCATTGGCAGTGGTAACCAATGTGTCATCTAATAAATTGGTAAGATGAGTGCCTCTGCCTCCACTCTTCTTCTTCCTCTTGGAATAAACATGTCATTTCTCATCTGAAGGTTGGCTCACCTGATCAGAGGATTGATCTAAAGTGTGTCGGACATGTGTAGGGTGTTGAACATTAGAAACAACTACTTGTTGTACCAGCTGATCTTTAATCAAATCGAAGAAGCACTCTCGTGTGTCTTGGCATATAAGTGGGTCTTCTTCAATAACAGTGAGTGTTACAAGCACATTTGGATCTGCACTTGTAGTATGGTGTTCTTCATCAGGAACTGCGATGTTGGAAAGAGGATCGTGTTGCACCTTCTCGGCAGGGATGGTAGGTGGCTGATCTTTAGCGGTATCCGACCTTAGATGAGGATGCGAGCTATAGCAAATAGTAGAATTGTGACCAAACATAATACAATGAGAGCAATAAGGAGGGTGTGGTTCTATTTCAACCTTTTGCCAATAACCGTTGTGAGTGGTGTTAATCTACACCTCATCCGGAGCTGGTTGAGTATTATCTCTCTCAACTAACACACAAGCCACAAAGGGTTTGGTGACGGCAAACGTAGGACTATCAATCTTGTGAGACTTATCTTAAGCAGTTGCTGAGTAGAGAATTTTCAAGTTGAACATATGTTATTTTAACCCTCAAAATTTTATCCAAACAAAAATGATAGGGGACTCCGCTTTTGGATCAAAATCGACAGTCCACTTTAGAATTTTCATAAAATGGCTGTCGTTCTTGATAACATTTTGAGAAAAAATGCGAGTGTAATCAGGATCGTGAGATAACTGAGTAAATATATGTTGACCGTCAAGTATTCTAATATTCCAACCGTCTAATAGCTTCATAGCATCAAAATCTTTCCGAATGATCTCAAGTTTTGGGTGACCATAAAGAAATTTTCTCATTAGAGCAAAACGCCAAGAGGATGCGAAAGTGCTGGTTTCAATCTCAATGAGAATAAGAGCAAACTTCCCATTTTTTTACCAAACTTTTTAATGAAAGTATGATCACCACCACTTTCAAGAGGAACATTGCAGGACTTGCTATTATGAAAACCTCACTCTGAACTTGAAAGAGGAGCATGAGTAGGAATAAGAAAGTCGTCGGCAAGTGCAGTGACATAGGAACGCATCGTCGAGGCTATCTCCAGAGCGACTAGGCGAGCCGTCAAAAGGAGCAGACAGCCGCATCAATCAGCAAGGCGACGCGCTTGGCAAGTGATGCGCCCCGATGTGTGTTATTTTTCTGCTTGTTTTATGTCAATTCAATTCCCCTGAGACGATGCAAAAACTTGACCTGACCCATAATTATGCAGTAATTTAGTTTTCAAAAGACGGCAAAAAACTTGACCCAAATTTATATTTAGCAACTAATATACAAAATTAAAATATTATATAATATTATAAAATATAACAAAAAGTTCACACACTATGGGTTCTATGCAAGTGCACATATCGCTTCAAGTAATATAGAAATTTCTGATTAAGCCCCGAATATCGATCCCACAAGGAAGCGAGGAAATATGTCCTTAGTCAAATTCCAATATACTACTATTAGTCCTTAGTAGTCGATTAAAATGGTGTTTTATCTAGTAACTACTTCTAAATGCGAATGTTAAATGTAAGGATAATAACTATTCATAAATGTAAATATTAATTCTAAAGATAACCCTTTTTGGATGAGTTGGTTTGTATAACTTTAAGATGTTAAAAACTACTATTCTTATGTAGCGAATGTAAAAGTATGAGATACATTAAATATTGTATGTGCCAAATAGAAGCAATTTTAATTCTCTACCCTGGTTCAACATTATAGAAAATCATTGGCTAATCTTAGGTTTAGTCCCTAAATCCGTAGCTAGGCTAAGAGGATACTGGCTCCCACTCCAGAGCTCACACTTCACTTCCTCTGAAGGTTAACTCTCGCTTTAGTTTTTAAACACTAAGTTCAAATTGGAGATTTTTAGTCAGTCACCCTAGAAATCTCCAATTCTACACTCAACAAAGTATATTTTCCTATTTTTTTGCACTTAATCCCATGAGCGAAATACTCCTTCATGGACTTAAATGTGATTCTCACTCTGTTGTAGAACTCATACTCCATTTCTCGGATCATATGTTTCACAACATATTTTAACAATTCAATTGACCAGATCGAAAAATAAATTAAGAGGGGAGTTGAAAAACTATCACAATTTATAATTAAAATTTCTTCTAGCATGCATCCCAATATCCTAAACATGAATCCTACGCATTGCAAAAGAAAAGTAAAAGGAAAATAACGACATAATCTTCTCATGCCACTATTTTCAAAAAAAAAAAGTAAGAGAAACACATCACAAAACACAAAGAAAACATAACGAAAAACTTCATTAAATCAAAGCAAATCCACTAGATAAGTGTTTACAAAATCATAAGATAATGAAAAACACAATACTTAGCTTTTTCCCCTTGAAAGAAAGATAAAAATCACTCCCACAAAGTCTCCCGCTGATCAATGCAATGCTAGAACATTCCCTTACAAATTCTCTCAAAATCCTATCACCAATCTCTTCAAAAAGGTAGAAATCTACATTTTTACTCTTATTCTAAGATCTCTAAATATTCTACACATTTTCTCATTCACATACACCACTTTTTTGACATAAAAGCACTTTATTATAATGTAGGGATAAATTTCCCAAGAGATGCCTTAAACAACCCTCCAAAAAGCGTCCAAATACATTGAATATTCTAGAAATTCACCCAGCATCGCGTCCAAACCGTCTAGGGCGCTGTCGTTGCCTTCTTGACGTCGTTTTCTAGTCTTTGGCACTGCCGGAGCCGGCTCTGGGACTTTCGGCGCCCACCCTGCGCAGCTCCATCATTTTGCTTCGTTTGGCTTAGTTTTAGCTTCGTTTTGACCTGTTTCAGTTGCGTTGCGTTCCTAACAGATAGACCTACAAAACAAGCATAAAAATAACCTTTATTTAAAGTGTAATTTCATTCAAAAATGTGTGAGAAGTGTAAATGAGATTAAACATAGAAAGACATATCGAAATGTGTCAGGACAAAATTTTCTTTCTTGCTCGTTTTTGCTCCAAATTGCATCGTTTTTGCTTCTTTTTCTCCAAAACTTCATTTTCTATACCTGAAACAAAAAAAATATATATCAAATATCTTCTTTTAAAGTGAAATATCATTGAAAATCACCAAATATAGGCATTAAAAGCACATGAAAAATTGAACATTTTTTAGGCGTATCAGCGAGTCGGGTGAGAGCCGTCTGTCGAGTGCATACAGACAGCCGCATCAATTTGCGGCGACGCGAGCAGGCTTGGGCACATCAAACTGCTATAGAAAACCGTCTACGACGTGCGAGGCCGTAGTCGTCCTCTTCGGGCTAGCCGTCAGACCTCGAAGACAACCTACGAGCAATCGTCGTTGATTGAGAGACAGGACCCGCAGAAGTACATGAAAACTTTATCTTGGGAGATGACGAAGGAGTTAAGCCGAGAGATTCAATGTCGGGAATTGCCATCCGGCGAAATCCTAGTAGAGCCCGCTGCCGACGCCATTTTATATATACATGAATTGATCCTGAAGTTTGGCTGGGAACAACCCATAATGATTATTGACAACAAATCGTCATGGAACACAAACCTCCATATTGTACCCACTGTAAGATGTTTGATCATATCCTTGCTAAATGCCACAAATTTCATCCTGATTTGAAATCTAAGGGTCAAGTGAATAAGGATGGGTTTAACCCCACTGCTGTGGACATTTTAGTTCCACCTGAGGATGATACTACCAGACGGGAGGTGTTTGTTGCACCTGAGGACCCGCCCCGTGACACTGCTGTTACTGTTACTACGAGTGATGCGATGCTGACACCTACAAACTCCATACAAAACAATTCTGATGGACTATTGCCTATAAATGATAGTATTCAAACTGATAATCAGGAGAACCTCACAGCTCAACTTCTTCAAGAAGTAACCGGTGTAGCGACAACTCACACTTCTCATATTATAGAACCTATTGTGGGTACTACTGTTCCTTCTGGTTCAGCTCTACCTACCCATCAACTGATCAGATGAGTCAATCTTCGAAGGAATGACAGGTTTACACTTCCACGAGGAAGAAGAAGAATGGAGATCTACTAGAGCTCATGAGTCTTATGGATGATACTTTGGTTACTACGGGTAATAGTCAGCACCTTACCAATCTGCTAGCTGAATCACTACCGAGAACTAGAGCCAGAGGCAAGACTAGATTGGGATAACCCACACTTTTTCAGCGCCCGGGTGGTTTTTAGGTTTCTTTTTATTTCTATATGTACCCATCTTTTATATTTTTTGGTGTGTGTTGTACCGTGTGGGTCGGGTGTTTAGACTCAGCCATACAAATCTATCTGCATCTTTATCTTTAATATATCAGCCCTTGGATTTTTTCATAATATATATATATATATATATATAATCAAAATCACAAAAAAATGCGCAAAAAGTTAGGGACATATCTTTTTTTTTTGTTTGTGTTGTATCGTGTTAGTAGGATGTCTTTTTGGGCCCACTCATACAATCTACTTGTATTTTTTCTTTTTTTAATATAATTCCCTTGAGCTTTTGAAAGCCCAAGGGCTAATATATTAAAATGGAAAAGATACAGATAGGTTGTAGAGATTCATGTAATACCAAAAAGAGTCAAAACCACTGAAACACTTTGGGATGACTCAATTTATTCCTGCCTTTGCCTCTAGTTCTAGGAAGGGAGCCAACTAGCAAATTGGTGAGTTGCGTGCCATTACCCGAAGTAACCAATGTGTCATCCATTAAATTTCTGAGCTCAAATAGATCACTATTCTTCTTCTTCCTCCTGAATGTGTAAACCTGTCATTCCTCGTCTGGAGACTTGCTCATCTGATCCGTTTGTTGGTCAACAGATTGTCGGACATGTATAAGTTGAATCACTTATGCCTGACTAACAGTAACAACTTGATCGTTTAGATGAGGTGGTAGAACTGTAGTAGAAGGATTATCAACCGTTGTAACCACATTAGATTCTAGTGTATGTAAAGTATGAATTGTTGCCTTTATACCAGATACTTCCTGGGGATGAGGAGCTGCAAGGCTCTCGTGATTATCGGTTCGAACATTTTCCTTTATAGCTAAGGACCCTTTAGTATTGTTTTTAATAATTTTTGAAGGTGTAGGTTGCTCAGCTGAGCTATCCGACAACACACCAATCGTAGAAACAGAAACAATATTGTCAGGGGGGTCCCTAGGAGCAATTAAATCAGACACCAATTCCTGTCTTGTCTTAATTTCTTCCACAGGTGGGGCCAATGTGTCCAAAACAGTGGGGTTAGACCCATTCTTATCTGCTTGAGCTGTAGATTTTAAGTTAGGATGGAGCCTGTGGCATTGGTCAAGGATATGCCCAAACATCTTATAGTGGGTACAATAGAAAGGTCTATGTTTCATGACAATTTGTTGCCAATATCCATTATCTGTTGTGCCTAGCAAGATTTCTGTAATATCAGGTAAAATAATATCCCATTCCACAAGTATTCTGGCAACAAAAGTCCTGATTAGATTGAAGGTAGATAGATCAAGCTTCATAGGATCCCCGAGTATGGCCCCAATAGAGTAAAGAACTTGATGATTAAAAAAGTGCAGCTTGAGGCCAGATAAACTAAACCATACTGGTACAGTGGGAGATTCAAGGTTTGGATCAAAATCAGGAGTCCAGTTGAGTAACTTCATTGACTTTCCTGAAATATTAAGATATTTTTTTGAGAAAACTCGAGCGTAGTTTTCAGCCATGGTTAACTAATTCAACACATGTCTCCCATCAAAGAGACCCACTTTCCACTTGCCTATAAGTTTGGGATTATGAACACTCTTTTACATTCATAGATGGGTGTCCCACCTTTTCTACTTGCCTTCCTAACAAAAGTGCAATCACCAGTACATTCCTTATAGTTTGAGGGGAAGACAACAGATGACTCCACCAAATGATTACTCACCACGTGGGCGAAGGAGGCTTTGCCAGATTCAAACGGAGGAGGGAACTCACCCATCCAGCAGGAAAAAAGTCCACCTGAAATGAGGGAGGAAGGAGAGGGAGGAGTTCTGCGGCTTTGTCGAGAGGAGAGGAGACGTAGTTGCGGGCCTTGCGTGCTGCTATTAAAGCTGTCGAGTCGTGCGAACGAGGAGAACCGTAGGAGATGAGATCTGCTGTGTTTGATTGTGTCAGTGGAAGATGAGGAAAAAGTCGTAGAAGCTTAGCGTCGAAACAGACGACGTCGCTAAAAACGTGAGTCGACAGAGGAGACGCTCGACGTCGAAACAGGCGAATAGACGAAACAGACGCAGTTGAGGACGGATGAGATGCGAGCCCTTTTACTTCGATTGCTTCTAAATCATATGCGACTGAATCATTGACGAACGAAATTGCCATTATATATATATATATATATATATATATATATATATATTGAGAAAGTCACAGAGATAATATGTCCAAGAGCTAATATATTAAAAAGAAAGAATGATACAAATAGTGACATCCTACCCACACGTTAAACACTAAATGCAAATGGTTCTAAAAAAAAGAAAGAAAATACAGAAAAATACATGAGAGCCAAAAAAAAAAATAAAAAAATGCCAAAACACGTAGTATCAGGTAGCTAGAGAGTGACCCAATTTTGTCCTGCCTCTGCCTTTAGTTCTAGGAAAGGAGCCGACTAACAAATTGGTAATATGAGTGTCATTGCCAATAGTAACCAATGTATCGTCCAATAAGTTCCCGAGCTCGAGTCGGTCTCCATTCTTCTTCCTCCTGGAGTAGACTTGTCGTTTCTCATCCAAAGACTGACTCACCTGATCAGTGAATTGGTCTAAAGTGTGTCAGGCATGTGTAGATTGTTGAACATTAGAAGCAACTACTTATTGTACCAGCTGATCTTTTATTGAATCAAAGGAGCACTCTTGTGTGTCTTGGCATGTAAATAAACATTCTTCAATAACAGTGAGTGGTATAGACACGTTTAGATCTGTACTTGTAGTATGGGGAGATGTTTCATGGGACTCCAAAGTACCATGCTCCAAACGAGCAGCTGGGATAGATTGTTCAAAAGCATAAGCATCCAGGGGTAGAACAGGTTGGGTATGGTGTTTTTCATTAGGAACTGCTGTGTTGGAAGGAGGGTCGGGCTGCACATTCTCAGCAGGGATGGTAGGTGGCAAGACGTCAACCCCTAATCTAGTATGAAAAGATTTTCAAACAGATTGCTGATCTTTAGCGATATCCGCCTGTAGATGGGATGCAAGTTATAGCATATTGTAAAGTTGTGGCCAAACATACTATAACGAGAGCAATAAGGAAGGTGTGATTCTATTTCAATCTTTTGCCAATACCCGTTGTGAGTGGTTCCAATTCATATCTCATCCGGAGCTGGTTGAGTGATTTCTCTCTCAACTAACACATAAGCCACATAAGCCACAGAGGGTTTGGTTTGGTGACAACTAGCGTAGGACTATCAACCTTGAGAGGCTTACCGTAAGCAGTTGCTAAGAAGTAGAGAATTTTCAAGTTGAACAGATGTAGTTTTAACCTCAAAAATTTTATCCAAACAGGAATGATAACGTTGAACAGATGTAGTTTCAAAATCGACAGTCCACTTTGGAATTTTCATAAAATGGTTGTTGATCTTGTAACTTTATGAGAAAAAATATGAGTGTAATCCATATCTTTAGATAACTGAATAAATATATGTCTACTATCAACTAAGCCAATATTTCAACTGCTCGATAGCTTCATGACATCAAAATCTTTCCGAATGATCTCAAGTTTTGGGTGACGATAAAAGAATTTCCCCACTAGAGCAAAATGCTAAGAAAATGCAAGAGTATTGGTTTCAACCTCAGTGAGAATAAGAGCAGGCTTCCCATTTTTTTTACCAAGTTTTTTAATGAAAGTGTGATCATCACCACTTTCAAGAGCCTCGTGGAAGAATTGTGGAACTTTGCAGGACTTATCGATGCCAAAACGAGGCTCAGAACTTGAATGAGGGGCACGGGCAGGAATAGGAAAGTCGCCGGCAAGGGCAGTTGCATAGGAACGGAGGTCGAGACCATCTCCACCGACAAGATGGCCACGGTCAGAATAGAGTGGCTTGGCGATCCGCGAGGAGGATGCGAGCAGACTTCAGGAAACTGTCTGGCGGGAGAGCAAAAGTTACGACGTCTGGAGCGAGCGAGAAGACGACTGCGAAGGAGAGAAGTGTTGTCGACTACGGGAGACGACTGCGACCGATCGTCTTCGATAGGAGAGACGACAGCGAGCGAGAGTCGTCGACTGAGAGCTACGCGTTCGTGAAAACATCTTCGTTGGAGATGACGGAGAGAAGGAGAGAAGCCGATAGATTCACCATCG
>NW_018165788.1:51605-67232 GCF_001263595.1 Phalaenopsis equestris | reverse complement strand
TATATATATATATATATATATATATATATAAATGATCCTATTAAATTTTAGGAATTTTAAATTACCCTTTTACATAAAGTTAGGTTCCACTCTTTTCACATTGACTGTGAAATAAGTAGAAAATAGTTTTGATGCTGTTTTTGTCGGCACAAGTAAAATTGATTAAACCAAGAATTTTTTCACTTTTTTTGGAGCCTTCTCACTTCGGTAATCTAACAAAAAGAGGTAACAATAGTCTGTCATGGTCTCTAAGAAATTTTTTTTTGGCTTCTAGCAAGATCCATAAATTTGCTGCATAATTTTTGTTAAGATTCGCCTGATAGGTTTGGGATGGTAACTTCTACAGTGTCTGGAATGCGGTATGACTCGACAATATGATTAAGAGTTATAATGATCCCAACTCAATACTATATGAGGTATTATCCAAATTGGACCGTCTCATCCCATATTAGGTGAAACTTATGGTTTAGCTGTTGGTGCGATTTTTTGGGAGGTTATTTATCTGAGTTGTTTTTTATTATGAGCTAACTTGAAGATTGCATTTTGGATTTGTTTTATTGCATTTTTATGGGGGTAGTTGCTGAACTGGTTTTTTATGTGAAGAAATCAAATTTTGTGAATGTTCATTCCCCGAATAACTTTTATTTATTTATTTTCATGTTGTATGACTACACCCAGTATTATTCTTCTATGTACTTTCATTGTTAAGCAATGCAGATAGAAGCTCGCAACAACAAGTTAGAATTGCACTCTGCAAACCATAAAAAACTAATGGAGGAGCTGGATAAGCTAGTTGGACGGTTACATATCCCTCCTGAGGTATATTTATTTTATCTGCTAGTTTGTGTTAGAGCATATTCCAATGAACTAGTTGGCGCTAAATTTATTATCATTTGTTTTGTGGATCTTGTAAATGACAGTTTGCAGCATCTCTAAGGGGTGGTTCATTTGATGAACCTCATGTGGTGAAAAGCATTGAAGCTTGTGAATGGTTAATTGGGGCAATACGTCATCTGCAAGTGCCAAATTTGGATCCATCTTATGCAATTATGCAAGCTGTACTTCATCTGTTAACTTCTTAAGTGTTTAAAAATTTTGCGACACTGTAGAGGTTCTAGTACCATTATCGCATCATTAGTTGTATATATGTCCCACTTGAAGTTTGCTAACTTTCTGTTAGTAGATTTGTGAACCATATATGAGAAATTTAGGCTGAGCTGAGAATGTTTGTTAAGGTTAGTTAAAATAGATAGATTAAAAATTAAACATACAAATTTTCTTGTTTTTGAATAATTGTTTGTTTTTTTTCCTTGATGTAAATAACCTTTCCTTGTGTTTTGTTAGATTTATGGATATGAAAATAATCGGTAAGTAACTGTACAGGTTAAGGAGAGACGTGTGGAATTAGAGAATTTAAAAATTACGTTTGTTCGGCGTGCATCCGAGTTCTTGAAAAACTACTTCACTAGTTTGGTGGATTTCATGATGAGCGACAAGAATTATTTTTCTCAGGTGAATTTCTAATTACAGAAGTGTAGCTATAGCTGTTGCGGTAAATACAAAATTAATTTAAATCTATTTTTGATTTCTTGAAGCGAGGATCATTGAAAAGGCCTGACCATACTGATTTGAGATACAAGTGCAGAACCTATGCACAACTTATTCAACACTTAAAGGCATGTGTTTGATGATAAACTTCTTTGAACAAATTCATTGTGCTGAGTGCGTCTTCTAATTCTTTGTTTTGCACTATATTTAAACTTTTCAGAGTCTTGACAAGAATAGTTTGGGCACTTTACGAAAAGCATACTGTCATTCCCTTAACGTGCTGCTTTGTCGAGAGGTCAGGATGTAAAAGAAATGCTTGAAATAACTGGCTTCTTTTCTGTAATTTAATATGCTGATTTGCTTCTATTCAGAAAGTGTGTGTGAATGTTTGTGTGTGTGTGTGTGTGTGTGTGGGAGTGGGGGGGTGGGAATACTAATCTATATGTACTGATTTTTGAAGACTCAATATACTTGTTTATAAAATGGGAAGAAAGAACACTAACCTATATGATTCATGTAAGTACAAGTTTCATCTCATAAAATATCAAAAAAATAGGTTTCATTAAACTTAATGTGATCTACAAGCACCTTGCATTTGATAAGATCACTTATGCAATGCAAAATCAAGTGATGAAGGGAGAAAGGGTTCATTTATCATAGATTTTATATTCATTATTTGCCAAGAAAATAGTTCTTATACTGATTTTTCATACAAATTATTTTGTTAAAAAAAAAGAAAAAGAATTTTACTCTTTTCTACACAACCTTACCTTTTTAGTGCTTAGTTTTCCTATTATTATTTGAAGCAAATAGGCAGTTACAATCAACACACTTGAAAGGTTATATAACTACAAGACACCTGGAAAATTCTGAAATAGCAACAGACACAACACAAACAATCAAACTAGGGTGGAATCTCAGGGTGGTGGTGGTGATACGCAGGGCTTTGCAAGGTAGCAGTAAGGTAGGAACGTAAAGCAAGAGGGTGGATATGATAATGGAACATGTTCTTGTTGTCCTGGCGGCAGTAGGGTAGAATTCCGATTCTCGAGGGTTGGAACAACATATATATGGCAAAGAGGTGGTGCAAGAGGACTGGGACAGTGGTTAGGTGGCAGGGACGTGTTATGGGATGACTGAAACAACAGTTGGTGGGAAGGGGAGGAATTTATGGTGGCTGGAACAATGATGATAGCAAGCGGGAGTGCTAGAATCTTAGGAAATATGGGTTGGAGTGCAGAAACTGCAGGAAAAATAGCGTTGACAACGGTTCCGAGTGGTTGTAGTAGGAAATGGTGGTGGAGAGCAGTTTGGGGAGGATGTGGAAGGAGATTAGAGAAGATAAACACCATATCGGGAGAGGGATACAGTCGGTGCACCACTCAAACCCCTCAAATATAGCTCTTGAAGTGAGAAACGGATGCTGACAGCTGTCCTAACTAAAATCTGACCCAAAAATCCCTAAAAACAATAAAACAACATATTATAGACTTAGGGTAAATAGGATCAGAGCCCACTCCCAATAGGAAGGAAGTCCACTTAAAAGAATGGTCGACCGACCCTCTTGGATCAGTCCAGGCTGCCCTTGCTCCGGGTGTTTGCGTATTGTAGCAATGATAGGAAAAATCCCTCCTAGGTCTCTCTCGTGTCAGTCTCCTAGGATTATGGGAGGTTAGACCTCATCTGTTGAAGTTTTTTGTTTCCTCATGATAGTCAGGTCAATCCTGTTGCAAGTAGTGAAAATGTTGCAAGCTCCCGACAAGTCCATCATGTATGCATTACCATTCCAAAATACATCCTGATATAATAAGTATCATTCAACTTTTAACACAACTTGAGCTAGAGCATAATGGCATAATTTTTCACGAGCCCAATCTCAAGCAAGTAAATCTATAATTTGCTTCTCTCAATCTTCCTATTCAGCTAAATATATGTGATAAAAAAACATGTGAGGAGAAATCAACTCTAGGATGAAATCTATGGCAGAGTGAGACACTCTCATTAGCAACCACTCAATAGTAACAATTTCTTCTTCTCTAGTAGGATTTTCTTTCGCACAAAGATTCTGAGGTGATCCCTAACACTGTGATTCATTCATTCTCTCTGATCATCTTTTGGGGAGGGTACACTATTGAACTGAATTTAATACTTAAATGATTCCCTATTGTCTTCCAGAAGTAACTCAAATTCTTATCATCTCTGAAAAGTTGGATCTTTCTCAGTAAGGGAAACTTAGGGGCAGGACTATTTATCTGAACCGTATGAGTTCCTTTTATCTGAAGTTGCTTTGTGTCTAGTATCAACCCCTCAAACTTATGGCAGTTTCAGACATCCATTGCCAATTATGTTGACGCTTCTTCAAACGCCTGCAAAAATGTAGTTTGAGACACCAAGACCTCATACTTTGTATGAACGCTCATTACATCAGACTTACTATCTTTTAAAATAACTACTGTCAACTCAATCGGTGCCTCTCTCGTGGGTTGAACTGGAATTGTTGACATTTCTTTCTCTTCAGCTAGAAGTTGAGAAGTCTCTCTGAAATTTTCATCTTCTACTGGATCATTGTTTATTTCTTCAACTGTTCCCTGATCCTTGAAAGAGATCTTTCTCATGGTCATGCAATTTGATACGGTATGCCCAAATCTATTACATTTGAAACACTTCCTGGCTGAGCAGATTTGAAACTGTGGATTGGTTCCAACTGCTCTCCACTCTGACCTAGTGCGCTCTCAGGCAGGGTCGGCTTGGATGTTTCATTGAGTGTACTTTGGCTATAAGATCGTGGGGTTGAACCTTGCCTGTAAGATGTGGGGGTCGCCCGGTGATATGTTCTCTTCACTTTTGAACTCGAGGTTTGAACCTTCAGTCTGTAGTGAGCTGGTAGGCATTGCCACTGCATCTCCTGTTTCATCTCGGACCTGTTAGTGTCTTTTCCTTCACATTGAGGTTTGACTTTCTTTTTTTAATGCTCCTTTTATTTTGATGAAGTAATGTGTAAATATTTAACCTAAATAGAGAAAAAACAGAAATGTTATGGCTTTGCTTGGACATGTGCCTCCGCAAACACTCGCACCCCACACCCCTCTTTTAAATGCTCCTTTTATTTTGATGAAGTAATGTGTAAATACTTACCTAAATAGAGGAAAAAAAAAATGTTATGGCTTTGCTTGGACATGCACCTCCGCAACCCCACCCAAAAAGAAAAGAAAATATGTTAGCGAGCTTGACTTGGAATGCTTTCTTAGTTGATCTTTTCACAAATCGTTATAGTTTTGCATTGATTTTCCAAAAAAAAAAAAAGTAATAATAATCATATTTGAGTTTGATAGTGTTCATGTTTTAGTAGTTTCCTTCATTGCTATAGTATACTTTCATTACTTATGTTGTTCCCAAACTCTGTTGCGTTTGAATTAAGCACCTCCAGGCCCCTACTGTTTATTATAATTGTATGCAGGACTGGCTGTTTTTACTTTCTCTTTCTCAGCCCACTTGCCTTCTAATAGTCTATAAAGTCGATGATTGTTATGTTCAGGTTTGCCAAGGATATCTTACTATATTAAAGTTGCTACATTTTCGAAAGAACTCCTAGCTCATGGATTGTTTCTTCTTAGATTTACTTTGCTAGGCTTGGTTTCTCAAAATTGAATGATGCAATAATGCATAATTTTATTCTTAAATCCGGAAGTTCTTTTTTCAGGCTCGTGAATTTGCAAATGAACTCCGTGCTAGTACTAAAGTTGGAAAAGCTCCTGCAGCATGGTTTGAATCTCATGCAAGTTCAGGCCAGACAGCAAATAGTGCAGAAACTGTTGTCTTGTCTGAAGGATATTCTAAAATGCTTACAATTTTCATCCCTCTTCTAGTAGATGAGGTTAACTCATGTTTCATGGCACATCCCTTGAGTGAATGGAATTTTTGACAAAATGATGTGACTTGGCTTCTAAATTTTTTTCAGAGTTCTTTCTTTGGACAATTCATGTGCTTTGATATACCTACTTTGGCTAACGGCAGCAATAGTTGCTCTGATGGCAATGGAAAAACTGATGATAATCAAGAATGTGTAGCTTCTGGTGCGAAAGATGTTTAAGATGATGTCAATTTATACCACTGTAAAATGCATATTGTTTAAAAACTGTTTCCAGTACTAATTGCTTAATACAATTCTTGCCTTTGCATTCTTCATATCATGAAAAATTGTCTAAACTGAAATGTAGTTGGTTTATTTTCTTATTTAGGGGGCAGCACTACTGAGTTGTGTGTTTTAAATGAATCTCTTCAAGAATTACTTGATGGTATTCAGGTGAAATTTCTGCATCTAATCAACAAATTTGTTCCAGGTGATTGATTGCTAAGTGGTTAAATGTTTTTAATGGAAACCTCATTTTTAAATGTGCTGCCTCAAGTTATTTCCTTAAACATCATAGTGTTTTTTGCACCATGTAAATGAATCTCTCTGATTTCGTAAACGATACTCCAAAAATGATCCATTATGCTTTTTCCATCGACATTGAATTGTTCAGCAAATACTATCATCTGGATTTTGGAGTTATGGGTTTTTGGTTTCTTGTTTTTGATCTTTTGATCGTAGGAGGATTTCTATGCCTTGTTGGATTGGGCGTTCAAATATGATCCTTTGAGGTGCATTTCAATGCATGGTATAACAAAGCACTTTCTTTCTGGTCAGAAGGCTAATACAACTGGATTTGTCCGTTTACTACTGGATGACTTGGAAGCTAGAATATCAATGCATTTTAGCAGGGTCAGTTCTTTTTTATTTTCTTCATCTTTTATTCCAATGTATAATGTTGATTGGCTTGTTTAATTTTCATTTCATGTGCAGTTTGTTGATGACTGTATATATGTGATTGAGAAGACTGAACGAAATGCATGCCAATTGGGAGTTCTGCCATATATTTTGAGGTTGATTACTCGTTCTCATCAATTATCATTTATAATAGATTGAGTTCCTCAATTTTATTAGGGATAACTGATCAGCACTGGACGCACAAGTTTTGTTATTCTTTTCTTATTTGATACAACTGAGTTTAAGTTTATTATAATCATCTACGATTTATTTTATGTTGTGCTTTGCTGTTTGCAGTTGCGATTATTGCTTTAGATGGATAACAAAATTTTAACAGGTATCCAAGTATTTTATTTGATTAATACAAGTTTAATGTTTGGTTGCCCAGATTTGCAAACCTAGCTACTCGCATGGAGCAATACATCCAGGGCCAATTTAGAGATTTAGTCGACCAGGCGTATAGCAAAATCGTAAGCATTTATAATTATGTACTACTACTGAGTGTGAACTCCATTTTTGCAAGAATGTTGTTCTGGTTTGTTCATATGAGAACATTACGCAAATAGGAAATTCAGATGACAATTATCATAAATTTTTTTCCTGAAAAACCAGCTTGGTTCCTTACAGTACTGCAGTAGCAGAATTTTTTGGCTTTAGTTTTGAAACGCTTGTAAATTAAGATTATTTTTATAAACTGCCACAGGTTAGCATAATGTTTGTGTGCTTGGAGAGAACTGCACAAATGGACCCAAAGTATTCTGACATTGTACTTCTAGAGAACTATGCAGCTTTTCAGAACAGGTAAAAGTTCTGTTATACTAAAACAGTTGTTCTCGACTTTATAGCTTATGGCTATAGGTCATGGCTATGTTTAATCTCCTATGACATCCTTTTATTGTTATAAGAAAATTATTTTCTGATGAGTATTATTTTTCGGGCCGCAGTCTTTATGATTTAGCTACTGTTGTGCCAATACTAGCAAAATATTATCATCAAGCCAGTGAATCTTATGATCAAGCTTGTACGCGTCACATCAACATGGTTATTTTTATTGTATGTACAGTCTTCTTAGCTTTCTTTCCCGTTTTTTTCTCATTGATAATATTTATCCTCTTTTTTTCTTGGATGTTACTAGCCGCTATTTCCGTTACTTTTTTTACTTGTAGACTACCTACCCAACAATTATTAAAAATTTTTTATTTTTAGACATTTGAGAGATTATTTCTCTTCGCTCGAAGGATTGAGGAATTGATGTTCACAATTACTCCTGCAGAAGTGAGTAACTCTTGAAATCCTATTTGTAACTGAAATTTTAACTAATAACTGATTTAGAACCATGATATGACATTTTTTCATTCTATATGTGATGGCATTTATCCTATTAGGTTTTAATATCAGCATCATGTTGTTGCATCATCACTTTTTAAAGAATTTTAATCATCAGTTTGTAGCCATGTGGTCATTTAGTTTTTATGCTTACTGTAAATGTGTTTCCTCTGGTAAATGCGTGACTAGAACATTATTAGTTCGATTTATTTTTAATCAAGTGCAACATCATTCAATATATTGTCTTTTTTATGTAAGTCTAATGCGGATGAAAACAAATGCTGTGTGGTATGAAGGTAAGGAGGAGTTGCTGTTATTCTCAAATGCTATCTTGATTCGATTAATCGAGAGAGGAAAGATAGAAAAAAATATTGCTTTCTTATTGAAGTGCACCTATTTATGTGGTTGCTGACAATACGCTTTGTAATATACAGATACAGTTTCAGGTTGGGATGTCAAAAGCTGACCTCCAGAAAATGCTGAAGTTCAGCTTATCGAGAGTACAAAGAAAATACTCGCTTTTTTCTTATTTGTTTTTCTTTCCTTTTTATGGTAAAATTCTTTATTCTCGTTGGCAGCTTGACAAGACAATTAATGCTATGTATAAGAAGTTACAGAAGAATCTGACTTCAGAAGAATTGTTGCCTTCTTTATGGGACAAATGCAAGGTTTGTTTTCTTTTAAGATATAAGACAAATTTTAAATATTTTTTTGGAAGTACATCTTCTTATTAAAATTTCTCTTTTACTATATTGTGTTTTTTAGGGTGGCTGGAGGCTCGTATAGTAGCCTCTGGCCATTCCTTTTTTTTTGAAAAAAAAATATTGTGTTCTTCTAGGGCAATATGTTAAAGGCAATTTCATCAGTGACGGGTATAACTCCTATGCTTTTCAGTCCAAAGTTGTATTTATGATCCATTGAAGCAGACTTTGACTCCAATAGATTGAATTTTCTTTATTAAAGCTAGTCCTGAAGAATCTCTTGCTATCGTAGTCATCAATCCTCACATTTTCATCTTTTTAGTTTCATCTCTCCCATTTCTCATTTAAACTCCAGACCACTTAGCTCTACCAATGTTAGAAAAGATGTCCGCAGGGAACAACAATCAATTCAGAAACAATAAAATAATCAAAACAGGTATAGCGAAGGTTCCGTTGCAATCGCTGGAAGAAAGACTTGCTGGAAACGGAGTGCACTTGTTGCCTGCCATAGAGAGTTGGATGGAGGGTTGTTGCTGTAGCCTCCAGGTTCATATGAGTATTATGGTCCGGTTGCAGTTGCTTTTATGAAATTTTCTCTCAAGCTGCTATTAATTTGTTGCATCAACCTCAGCAAGCATGATTTTTTTTTAGTCACCAGTTGGTTGCCTTAAATACTGTCATGTTGGGTCCTCTAGGTTCAATTTAAACTTGACACATATAAGCCTCGTAGTAGGTGGACATCTAATGATATAAATGTCTTTTTTCTAATCCTTATTTTTTCTGACATTTTTTTTTTTGTGTCCCGAACAATTGAATTGATATTTGGATGTTGCAGAAGGACTTTCTAGACAAGTATGGAAGCTTTGTCAAGCTGGTAAATAAGATATACCCAGGAGAGAGTGTCCCTCCAGTGTCAGAGATGAGAGAGCTTCTTGCTCAAATGTAGATGATTAAAAGAAAAACAAAAATGTTGTGGGCCCTCTGCGTTGTTTGATTTCCCCTTCTATTGGTTTTTTTTATATATACCTGCTTTACCCTGTTTTATTCCCTCATCCTCAAGAAACAAGAAATAAGAATGAAAATTGAGGCTAAAATCAGTCTCCTGCATCTTTTCTTTTAATCAGATAAATGCGAAAATGTTTTTACTACATTGCTTTGCTGGACGCTGGGACAAAACTATGTTTAATGAAGGTGATGATATCTGGTATTTCAATAGACTGCCGCATAAGCCTCAAAAGAGTATTATAGTCTTAATTTGATAATCTTATGCTTTTATTATGTTCTGTCGTCCAAAACAAAGTCATAATTATTTCAAGTATATATTAAAATTGTGCTGTGCAAACGCATTCCACAAAATATGCTTTTTACAAAGAAAATAGTAAAAATTAAATAATGGTTGTTTTGTGATCAGAGCGATCCGTTTGACCTCCATTTCAAATTTGTCAAATGTGTCCAACGCGAGCCATATTTACCCAACAATATTGCGACAATCCCCCAGGTTGAATCAGGAGAACAAGTTGAATGATGAGATTAACAAAGTATTATATTAACCTACGTAAAATTCCTGGTTTTAATATTGCGAAGGAATTCATAAAAAGCATTTAAAAAGATCTTGTCGCAAGGGAGTTAAAATGTTTAATAAGGTAGTAATGATAATTTGAAGATGACTTTCTCCTTCATTAAATTCTTCCAATGGGTGCACATTCACTCATTACAGAAGCCCTACATTTGGGAGGTGTATGATTTGAAGGTGGTTTGTGTGCAGAAAATATATTTAGTTTTATCATTTTAAAGGATGAAAAAAATCTTAGATTTTATCTCTAGTAAGTGAATTATTAAAAGGTAGACGAAGATTCAAGCACATATGGCCTCAATGTATGGCAAGGCAGCAAAACAAGGAATAATTAGATGATGTCATCATGGTTATGTAAATACATGGCTTCAAATTCATGAATTGTTTGATCAATGACAAGATAGGACCATTTGATGTTGATCTTATAGAGTTGTTTGAAGAGATTGACTTTGGAAGGAGACACCATAAAATATCGCAATCATCCTTCTCCAAGAAACTCAAGGGAAATTATTTCTAATGTTAGGTGAGCACCTCCAAATTATTTATTATGTTTGATTTCCCTTATATTGATAGCCAATACAACTTGAATGCATATGAAGGTTGGCAATGCTGTGTGAAAAATGTAATAATTATAAATTTGTAGGTAGATATGACTCAAAGTCTACATATTATATGTATGAATTTGATGCGTGTTGAAAGTTCCACGACAGTAAAGTGATTATTTAACATGTTAGCATTGTATGAGACTCCAACACACACTCAGATAGTAAAAGAGAGACAGAAAAAGACACGTCAATTTTTTACGTGGAAAACCTTAAAAAGAAAGAAAGAAAAAACTACGGGGCTTAGCCCAGTTGAAATAATCCATTATGAATGTTGAGTAAGCATATTCACTCTTCTCCTTATTTAGAGAATATGGACTTAAAAAGATAATCATTGTAAATGTACAACAATGGTTCATTAATAATAATCGCTGTCTGACTGCAACGAATGTAGTCATGATGATAGCATGCTGCAAAGGTCATAGTCGATTGCTATGGAGGCAGTAGTTCATCATGAACGTTCTAGACGATGGTCATAATGCTAACTTGTCGTATATGTTGTAATAAAAAACCATAGTATTAGTTGGCCATGTGGGCTGCAAACAGTTTCTTCAGGATTGTCGTTTGGCCATAGATGCCTTAGTAGAATGTTGTAAGAGCTATGAGTCACATAGGTCACACTTGGTCACATGAGATGTAGTGTTGAGCTGTGATGGCGTCTGAAGGCAGTAGGGGACGAAGTTGGGGGTTGCTCTAGTTGTGAAGCACGTAGGCTGTAGATAGTCACGTAGGCCGTAGTGGTGAGCTTTGACAATATTCGTAGGCCGTGGGGGCCAAAATTGTGAGTTGCATGGGTTGCAAACTGTTGGCTATATTTGTTTTTGTAAGTTGTAGTGGTGAGTTGTGGCATCATCTGTAGGTCGCAGTGGTTGAAGTCGAGAGCTGCACGAGTTGTGGACGCAAGTCATAATTGGTCACGTAGGCTATAGTGGTGAGTTGTGACAATGGTCGTAGGTTATAGGAGTTGGAAATGGGAGTTGCACTAATTGTGAAACACATAGGCCATAGTTGGTCACATAGGCTGCAGCGGTAGGTTGTGACGACATTTGTAGTTTGTGGGGGCTGGAGTTGGGAGCTACAAGAGCTATGAACCACACATGTCAGAGTTTGTCATGTAGGCTGTAGTGGCGAGTTATGGCGATGTTCATAGTGTGTGGTGGCTAAAGTCAGGGGCTGCACGAGTTGTGAACCACTTAAGTCGTAGTTGGTCATGTAGGATATAATGGTCAGCTGTGACGATGTCTGTAGGTCATAGAGGCCAAAGTTGGGAGCTGCGACCTTTCAACGTTCTTGGGGATTCTAGGAGTTTGAAATGCAAAAAAGTGCCTTTCCAAGGACCAAAATCTGCCTCATAACTCCTTGGGGCGTCTAGAACCCGTCCACAAATGTTTTTGGTGCCTAGGCGTCAGAATGTGGTGTCATGGTGTTATCTTTGTTGTTTTCTGGGCGGGCATTGGCGCCTAGGTGCCTCCCTGCTGACAGCACCCCGTTTGCTCCCATTTCATTCCATTCCGCCTCGTTTCAGTTCTAATCCGCTCCAAGTGTTATACCTACAAGACAAACATAAAAATAACTTTTCTATAAAGTGCAATTTTATTCAAAAGCATGTGATAAATGTAAGGGAAATTAAACATAAAAAAGAAAAAAAGACATCAAAATGCGGCAGGTCAAAATTTTCTCCCTTGCTCCATTTGATTCCAAATTGCACCATTTTTGTTCTATGTTCTCCAAAACTTTATATATTGTACCTAAAACCCAAAACATGCAAGATACATTCCATTAAAGTGTAATATCATTAAAAATGAGCATAAATTGCATATAAAAAAGTAGCGCATTTTTAGATGTGTCAATTCCCCCAAACTTAAACGTTACTTGTCCTCAAGTAGTATTATAACTTTAAAAACCAAATTTATTGATTTGAGGTAGTGGGTATTAGTAGAATTTCATATAATTTTGTCTCAGAAATGTTATAGTGTAAATTAGGAGAAATTCTAGCAAATCAACATAGTACTAGGATGTAAGAATATCTCATATTCAATGTAAGAATCCTGATTTTTTATTTACTTCAAAAGTCATTGAAACTTGTCAAACTAAAGATTCTTAAAAAGTTTAAAAATAGAATTTAAAAACCATATATATACCAATTCGACCGATAATTTTTGAAATAAGAATAAACTTAGGATTGTTTCTAAGTCTTTTCATTTAAAAAGATTTAAATGAAACCAATTTTTGATTAGACATCTCCTAAGCTTTTTCTCACGTTTCATTTCTTTTTTAGGCTACTGAGGACAAAAAAAGTTAAGTTTTAAAAATATTTTTCTTCCCCTCAAACTTGATTTTTAATATGTATAACATTCAATACAGAAAATATAAAAAGAAAAAAAGTCACAGTCCAAAAGTACAATCTACCACGAGTGTCTATCAAAACATTTGCAAATATATATAGGCAGAACAATGTGCAGTTTTATTGGGTGCTTCTAATTATTTTTATTGGGTCTAGCCCCATGGATATGCTTATCCTGATATATTGGTTTGTGATAACCAACCTCAGGCATCACCATATCCCTTAAAGTATGCACCTCTAACAGTTATAAGGGTAGTGTAAAATCATCCTTGGGTTATTCATCAACTGGTTTATTAAACCATATTGAAGAAAATAAGGTCAAATAAATGAAGTAAAAAAAATTAGATGGACCTGTTCTATGCCCAAACTAATAATATCTCTAGTTAATCCTCTAGTCTAGTTTATATTCGAATCATAATGTACTTTTTAATCCAACTACTACCAGAGAGCAAATACAAGTTTAATCACAACGAGAAGTAAAGAAATCACCTCACTCATGATACACACACAGATCAAATCAATCTGCTAACAATCTAAACATCCATTAACATCAATCAAACAGATTAATCCACACTAAAATAAACACATCACAACTCAAAAAAAATACAACTCACAAACACATTAACACAGATAACATATGGGCTGCCTCCCATAAAACGTTTGATTTAACGTCGCCAGATCGACGAATCCCAAGGTTATACATATTTCACTTGCACACCAATTTTCTCCTTGGGATTTTCTAATCCTTCTAAAAGTTCTCTCTTGTTTTGAGTCGTATGGCTCAAGGTCTGCAGCTCCTGAACTACGCATTCAAATCTAAAGACTTAACTAATATAACAGATATATAGTTCTTCAAACACTTAAAATATTTTTGATATTTTTGTTTTTTTTAAATAGACTCATAATAAATAAACACATTAAATAATAACAAAATGAATTCCAAATCTAGCTCTTCCAGGTTCAAATAAAATTCTCTTAAAGTGCTTACCATAACTTCCCCGATAACGACACAAAAAACTTGACCTGATCCCGCAATTACGCATTAATTTAGTTTCTTGGCCAAAAAATTGACCTAGTTTCTTCATGCAGCTAGTGCGTAAAATGAACATGTTATAGAGTTTAGAATTTGATTTATAATTTACAAATTAGGGGTTCTACGCAAGTGCACGTATCATTTCAAGTAATATAAAGTTTTCTTTAAGGCCCAGAGTATCGATCCCACAGAGAAGCGAAGTAAGAAATCCCTTAGGCTAATTCTAGTCAATTACTATCATGTTTTAGTTTGGAGTGTCGATTAATGGTGTTTTTCTAACAACTACTCCTAAATGAAACCCCAAATCTAAATATAAACCTAACTAGATAAATTAGTTTGAGAAATTATGAGATGTAAAAACTATCTTTCTCATGCGGCGACTTAGAAAAAGTGTAGGAATGAAATACTTAGAATCTAATTTGGCCAGTGAAAATAGGAGCAAACCTATTGTTTACCCTCTTCCGAGTGCATAAGGAATATTGGCTAACCTAGAGTCGATTTCTTAAAGCAACTAGATTGTCACGGTGATACTCTATCCATCACCCTAGAGTCTCCTACTCCAATAGCCCTCTAATTGGCTCAATCTCAGGTTTAAGGAATAAATTCCTATATCAAATTGATAGGAATCTAGCATGTCACCCTAGAAACAATAATTTACACTCATCAATGAATATTTCCCTAACATTGCATTAAATCTCTGGACTACTTATCTTTCATCCAAAAATTCACTATGGTACCACTTAGTTGAGAATTTCATCTCTCTTTCAGATGCTAATGCAATTATAACAAATTTTAACATCACAACTGGCCTAATTGCAATGCAAATGAAGTTCAAATGAAATATCATCACATTTATGAAATAAGAGTATTTATAAGCAGATCTAAATTCATAAACATTCATCCAATTCATTGCAAAAGAAATGTAAAATGAAGATAATGAGATAAGGAGTAGAAGAATTGATATAATTATGTGATAATTATTGTGCCAACAAGGAACATATGACTACCTGCCCTCTTCCGAGTGTATAGGTACGCTTAGTATTATATTAGTTTTACACAACTAATAGAGACGCGAAGGTGGGTAAAAAGAAAGCCTTACAACTCTTGGTAAGGATCCCAATACATACATCAATTTTCACCTAGAAGCTCCTAATAGAAACATATCATGAAGTATATTTTCTTTAAAAGTTGTATTGCCACTTAAACTACTTCACCATAGCCAACCAGACAGTATGAGTGCACTCAAGTCGTGAAGTCACCGCTCTTTCAACTAAAAACAAATGTTAACAAAACATATTGTCAGTACATTATGTTAATGAAGCAACAGAGGTATTATTCATCACATAATAATTAAAATTATTCTATCATAAAACAAATTTTCCCACTTATGCCACTACTTCATAACGGGAAGAAAGAGTAAGGAATAATACTCACTAATCATGGAGAAAACACAACAGAAAACTTCATTTAAATCAAAGCAAATCCACTAGATAAATGTTTACAATAATATTAAGATAACAAATAACACGATACTTAACTTTTTCCCACTGTAAGAAAGATGAAAATCCCTCCAACAAAGTCTCCTGCTGATCCTTGCACTGCTTATACAGTTCCTTATAGATATCTCTCAAAATCCTTCACCAATCTCTTTAGAAAAGGTAGAAATCTATATTTTCTACTCCTATCTTGACCT
>NW_018165788.1:33664-51595 GCF_001263595.1 Phalaenopsis equestris | reverse complement strand
TCGGCATTCTTGGAATTCCAAAAGTTTGAAATTAGAAATGGTGCCTTTCAAAGAGCCAAAATCTGCCTAATAACTCCTTGAGGCATCTAGAACCCGTCCATAATCATTTTTGGCACATAAGCGTCAGAAAGTGGCACAATGGCGTCATCTTTGCTATTTTTTAGGCGAGGACTGGCGCCTTGGCACATCCTACTGACAACGCCCTCGTTTACTTCCGTTTCGCCTCGTTTCAGCTCCAAACCGCTCCAAGTGTTATATTTGCAAGATAAACATGAAAATAACATTTTCTTAAAGTGCAATTTCATTCAAAAACATGTGATAAATGTAAGAGAAATTAAACATAAAAATTAATGAAAGACATATCAAAATGCACTAGGTCAAATTTTTCTTCCTTGCTTCATTTGACTCCAAATTACACCATTTTTGCTCCATTTTCTCTAAAACTCTATCTCTTGTACCTGAAACCAAAAACACACAAAATACCTTCCATTAAAGTACAATATCATTAAAAATAAACATAAAATTTATGTAAAAAGTAGCACATTTTTAGGCGTGTCAGAGGGGTAGTTTCCCCCCTGTCGAGGGACGTGGCACCTTGCAAAAGTCTGTTAGCAGAGAAGGTCGTGGACGTGGTGTTATGGAGGCCAGCCTTGCACTAGACACGCACCGGCATGCCTCCACCTCTACTCCCACCACATTAGTACCACCTCTAGTTGCGACACCACCAGCACCACCTCCATCAGTTGCGACCACGTCATCACCACTACCACCATTCATGACCACGACACCACCACCGCAACCAACTACGACCATGACACAACCAACACTATCACCATCAGCTTATCTTGATGTGCGTTCTAGTTCGAACAGCATGAGCATACATCATCAGCTTTAATTTAATACTGACATTTCTATTTTATGTTATTCTTAATTTAATATGGAGCCCTTTTATTTTCAGATTTACTCCCCCCACACAGGCCATCCATTCCATCAAAGACATTATTCTGAGTAAGTATGATCACCCATACATACCCTGGAGGGAGATCCCGATGACAGTTCGAGATATGTGGTAATTTAGGGGATTTGCGGTAAACTCTGAACACATTAATTTCATTTATGTATTTATTTTTATGACTCTTAACATCTTCTAATTCAAATTACGGAAATATTGGTCCTAGCCCCTTGAGGAGGAGACAAACATCCGGAGGAACTTTGAGCACAAGGGGAGTGATCGTCTTCGCGACCATTTCAACGACATACACTAGACACATGAGAGCCACTTGTGGCTCGGTGAGGATGTGCTCGCTGCTCTACTTAGGGCCTGGTAATCTCCTAAGTATTAGAAGAAGAGTGAGCAGACAAATCAGAATCTTTGCTCTGACTGCGGGGGCATGAAGGCCTCAAAGTATATTGGTGGAGCGCTTCCACATAAGAAGTACAAGATGAGGCTAGTGAGATTTATTTCTGCATTAAATGTTATTTTACATTAAATTTATGGTAACTATTTCATTACATTGACAGACTCTAGAGAAAGGACGAGAGCCAACCGTTGCGGAGTTACACGTGCACTCACAAGCAGTAGTCGGATCAGTCATGGGTGAACAGCAGATCCCAGGTGACCAAGTAATTCACAAGATTAATTGGTACTAAGTTCATATAACTAACAAAATTTATTTAGTCTCCAACTTTCATTAATTATAATTGTTGTGGGAGGCCTTTAAGAGGCTCAAGGAGAGCTGATCCAAGCAGTCGGGCAGTGGTTTGACATATCTCACTATTCTTATGAGTACGACCTGTGGAGGGAGGTTGTCGGCAGCAGGAAGAATGACAATGTTTAAGGGTTGGTGTCCCAGGTGCCGACCTATGTTGTCTGCCCAACGTCTAGCACATCTGGTGCATCTACTTCCATTGCACATGAGAAGGAGATTTGTCACCAGGTTGTTGCCAAGGTCTGCACTCACCTAGCCACCATGAGATCAGAGATAGAGCAGAGGATGAAAGTAGAGATCTAAGAGATGTTGTGTTCTAAACTGTAGAAAAGGCAAACAACCAGAGGAGGATGAGTTGAGTGGTTATTTGTATGTTTGTTTATGTTAAACAACTTATGGGTCACGAACAATATATGACAATTGTTCATTTTTTTGTTTAATTTAATATTTTTTATTTTATTTATGCATATGGTTTATATGTTAGTTTGTTTCATTACGGTGTTGTGTTGTGTTGTATGAAGATTTTACTGTTACAATTCCAGGTATGTAAATTATAGTGTTGAAGGAGAGCATTAATTTTTTTTCCTAATATTACAGGTTTTCGACAGCTTACCGACAGTCTTATGACACTTCAATTATGTGTCGATGGTTTTCAGACGAGCCAACAAGCGAAGTTTAAATAGAATGTTGCACTTTTTCTACAGATACAGCCGACAGTAATTTTCCATGATTAACCAATGGTTATGCTATACTTTACCGACAAAGATGCGACATTTTTCTAACGAAAGTGCAACTTTTCCTAAGGATAGATATGCCAATTATGTTAACGACGGTAAAGCTATGGTTAAACATGGTACAGTCTTAGATCAACAACAAAGATTACTACACGTCAGATAACCGTCGATAAATATAAACCATCGATAAATCCATATGTAATTTTATTACTAACAAACATTTTTGCTACGTCGAATGAACCGTAGCGAGACTGTCGGTAAATATATCACTGGCGATTTAAATATTATTACCGACAGTATTAGACCGTTGGTAGTAAGCTAAATTCATGTAGTGGATGACTTGATATGAGATATAATGTCAAAGGACATGTAATATAATGCAATAAAAATCAATGGGGTGTCATAAAGTGATATTTTTAGTATTTTACATGTATGATTTATCATCCAGCTACTTTCTCACTCGACGACTAAGCTTAATTATCTTCTTATCGACGGGATCAACTCGATCGACCGAGCTTGGTAGATATGGGTCGACCGACTAACATAATCTAGTTGTTAATCCTTGATCTTTAGTGAGCCTTTGAGGCATCCATGTGTCCTATTTAGCGTCGTATTTTCATTTAATTCTAATAGATTAAGATGATTTTTATACAATATGCCCAAGACATTTTCGGTATACTTTTGCCTTTCTTAACTCTAAAATATCTAAACATGTACAAATAATAATAATAATAATAGAATAAAATTTGTGGATTAATCTCAGGTCAGAAGCGTCTGGGCTAAACAATACAAATTGTGAAATTATACCCAAAAAAAAAAAAAGGAAAAAAAAAAGAAATAAAAAAACAATTGTGTATGATATTCCTTGAATCGTCTTGTAAATAACCCGTGCTTATCCCATGCTGGCATCAAAGAATGGAACAGACTATGCATGATCCGGCATGAAATTCCTGAGGCACGCAAGTGGCTGCGACTCATCCGGCGCAATCTCCTCGAAGGGAATGTAGTACTTTTCCTTGTTATATACATGGCAAGTGGTCATTATCGTTTTCATCAAACGCCAGTTCCAGTTGGCTTCATTCAGATACTTCATGTGGGTTCCAACAATAAAAATTTCCGTGTTAGAATATGTTACTGAAACAGTATCTCGTTTCTCAGAATATCAAATATGCTACATGCCATATCTTAGTTGCATGTAAAAGCGAATATTTCTAATGGCATGCCAGTGAAAACCCATTTTCTTTTTTTTTGATGTATGTAAAACCAAATAGGTATTAAAATATTAAACGCACCTTGCCCCAATTTTGTTGGAGTGAAAGATGTGCCTCACGAAGGTTGTAGGATGGAATTCTTGGGGAAATGTGATGGGGAATATGCACATTAATATCATGGCACAGCACCTCTATCCTGCAAGACATTGCTTTTCAGAAATTTCAATTTTGATCAGTCGAATAAGAGACCAGGTCAGCATGATATAAGCAGCAAAGTGATAACATAAAAAGAGGATTGGATGGAGAAAGTCTCGAAGACACACCAACGAGGGTAATTACAATGGACGGTTCCATTGAGCTGGGCTTGGGCAGCATTCCACTCATCCGATGCTTTGAATGGTATGTGAGGAGCAGTGTGATGGACCATAGTGAAAGTACTCATCTACGAAATCAGGAAATATCAAGATAAGTAATTGTGGACTTCTAAAACTATTATGTTTTATTCAAAATGAAAAAAAAAAAGAACTTGAACAACAGGACGAATATACCCAGAAGTGATAAACTAGCCATGGCATGAGCCAAAACTTGATCCATCCTACAATGCCAGTTTTATAAATAATCAACGGCCACCCAATTGCAATGAAAGCAAAGACACATGCCAAGCTTATCTTGACACGACCTACTTCATTTGGTTTGAACTTCTTCAAATCGAAGTGCCACATCAACCTAACATTGCACTCGATAATAAATTAAAATCAATGAATATTTTGTGAATATTTGATGGATCAATTTAAGTATATGAAATCCTATCAAACATATACAATTTCAACAAGATGGCAGTTGGTTAGATACCAATGAGCTATTGACATCCAAGGTCTAAGTGGACCATAACCGAAGATTAGTGACTTCCTCAGCAACGGGGATGCATCAATTTCCTCTTTAAAAATTGGATGCCAGGCAGTATCCTCTAATAACCTGGAAGATCAGATAGAATCAATTTTACCCTACCATCTACACAATCCAAAGATTATCACATACAAGATGGACATGTTTAAGGATGTAGAATATGAGAACCTTCTATCCAAAAAAAAAAAAACAACAAGGAAAAAAAATATAAGAGCAGACGGAGACAAACATGTTTGTTTTGGCATGATGTTTGTCATGTTTGAAGCGCCAAGACTCATATGGATAAATGAGAGGTAAAAAAGCCAGAGTTCCAACTATGTCTTCCACCAATTTATTCCTTGAGAAGGACCTATGCGCACAATCATGGCCTATCACAAAAAACTATAGTAATAGTATTATTAAAAAATTTTAAGAAAAAAATATAATAACTATTTATGAAACAATCATGACCAATCACAAAAGCTGTACGCAAATATATATTAAATTAAATGAAAAACAAAAAGAGCAGAAAAGAATAACTTGTAGAGCTGTGGTTATGAAGAAATGCATAATGATCTAAACTGTAATTGCTCCATAATTTGAATAAATAAAATGCTGAGAGAAACTAACCCCCGTAACAGCAGTTCCAGTCCATGCCCATGCAAGCAGGAGCAAGTACCATGGAGCTTTTGCAATCATCAAAATTCCCAAAACATAAGAAACAACTGATACCAAAACAGACCTCCATGCTTTAATATCATCAATCTCAAATACCTTCAAAGAAGACTTTCCGTTAGACTGGCTCGAGATTATCATTAGCCAGATCCCAACTTTTTGGGTCGGCATAGATTGAACAATGATGTTAAAATTTATTATGTTAACTAACCTTTTTTGGGAGGGTTGTAATGATGTCTTTGAGAGTTACATTATTGGGAACTGCTTCCCCAATTTTCATAAAGCCATAAGTTTTACACATATCGATTCTTTGAACATCATTAGCTAGCAAAGAAGGTGAAATTGGGATAACAGAAGCCTGTACAACTTTAATCAATTTCTTGCTGGAAAAAATTATAGGGCAGTGTCTCCTCCTCTGATGAACTGCTAAACAATGCATGTCTAACAAAAAAAAAAAAAACATACAAATGAATTAAGATTAATAACGAAAACACATCTTCATCAAAATAAGTGTATATTGTAAGCAGATTAAGTTCTTGGTAAGTATGGTTATCTACTAATTCAATATTTGATGCTTACCCAAAAATTAGGTACTCAGTAGGTCGACCGGAAAGGACCATAAAAAACAATAGTGCATAGCTAAGCACGAAGTTTTGTTAATGCTGATTATACCAGCAAGATGGTCCTTTGTTTATCCTAATCAAGCCTCCAAAAGACGATGCTCATCTTGTTAAAAACTTGGTGAAAGAGTTTCCATAAGACTCGGTCTTCAACATATGCCCACGGACATGGCTTTAATATATGTTTTCCAGGATACAGTTGCCCACTCCTATGAAACCTATTTTCAAAGGACAAGCTTACACAAACTTTATTCAGCAAAATGAGTAAGTGAAGCATTCAAAAGACACTAAAAGCTACCCATTAATTGCAGCTGGCATCGAGATTGCTCACAAAAGTATAATAAAACAACCACCCATGCTCTAATACCCATTTTTTCTCCCCACTATTTTGACAACTGATGTGCATGTCTCTGCCCCATGAAGCACTTTATCATCTTACCTCTTGCCTCTCACTTTCTCAGAGCCTTCTTGGTTGAAATCATGGTAACCCACACCACCTCGTATCCCCCTACTCATCTCCTCCACTCCCCTTCCTATCCCTCCATTCAGTCGACCTCTCCAAGACCTTCTACACCTACCGGTTGCCACCTCTTGTCACTCCTCTTGTCACCCTAAAGCTAAAGTTTAAAATAATAATAATAATAATACTTTAATTAAAATGGGTTTATGTTAGATTTAGGCTTAACATAAATTTAGGTTACATTCTTGCTTAAACACAAATTTAACATTAGCAATAGGTTAATGAATTTTAGGCTATAGTTTAGTTTAACATAGAATTAACTTTAGCTTTAAGTTAGATTTAGTTTAGCAAATTTAGATTATCTGTTAGTTTAAGATTAATTTATTACTTAATTTAGTTCAGATTTAACTTAACAAAAATTTTAGTAGCAAATTAGTTTGGCACAACTTTACTTAAATAATTACACTATGCTTTTTTTTTTCTTCTTTTTTGAATACACAAGCCACGGAACGCTCTTCTGTTTGAATAGACCGCACATCAACTTTCTGTTTAAACATACCACAGATCTCCTCTCTGGTTCGCTAAAGCAGCAAATGATTCAGCTTGCCCTAGCCTCCGTCTCACAAGTCTCCTACTTACAAATAGCCCAGATCTCTCACCAGTGTCAAACTCATAAAAACTGAGCGCCCCACACCTCCCTCTAGTTCTTGTTCGCTCGCTTAGCCAAACAGTCGAACTAAAAGTCCTCTATCTAGTTCCTGTTTGCTTGTCCAATCAAGAAGTAGAACTAAGAAAACTCCTCTCGCTTTGATTCTAGCAGCAGGCCTTCTCAATTCGGGCATCACAACCTTATCATGGTCAAATACAGCATGGCCTCACAATCTTCTTCCCCAGGAAGTCACCTTTAGATCTAAGCCTACATCTTCGGTACCTATCATACCTGATAACTCATCCCACCAAGTCATTAACCATAAATTGCATGACCATAATTTTCTTCAATGATTACAATTTGCCTTCACGTACATATGCGACAAAGGAAAAGATAGACGTCTTATAGGTGAAATTTCAGCTTCATAAATGACAGATCTGATTTAGGGCCTGAAAAACAAACGACAATTTGGTTATGTCATGGTTAATAGATTACAAGATCACAAAGATTGGAAAAAACTTTCTGCTTTATAAAATATATAAGGAGATATAACAGATTGCACATGAAACCTACTTTAGCACTAAGAACTCCTCAAGCATTATTTGATATTAAGATTAGACTACATGATCTATGATATTGGGAACTAAGTGTTACTCAATATTTAAATACTCACATGTTGTTTGCTGCAACTGAACACGTATGAGGTTCATTCTCGGAAATGCATTGATGACTTTACTTTGTATTAGAAAATTATTGAATAAATGAGGACAATCAAATTCCTTCTTAGCCTTAATAAACCCCTTCATACCATCCGTGCGGCATTTACAAAAGTTCAAAGATAGAAAAACAAAAAGAAGTTAATGGTGACAGATAATCACACCAAACCATCTATTGAAGGGTCAACCTTGTACGCTCATAACTCCTCTCAGAATAATAAACTCAAGACTGTGGTGCGATCATTGTAAGAAACCTGATCATGTGAAGCAAATATGTTGAAAATTACACATAAAACCTACAGATTGGAAGTCATACAATGGAAGGCGTCATAAAAGGAATTGTGCAAATACAGTTGTCATAACAAACAACAATGAAGAATTCAGTCCATTCATTAAGGTGCAAATTGAGGCACTGCAGAAAATGTTAATTTATGGTTATAGTTATCGACAAATACCACAATCCTCTACCGTGCAACCGATCAGTTTGTTCCCACACCAAGGTATCTTACCCTATACCCTTAATGTTCAAAGCAATAAACTAAAAGCTTGGATATTTGACTCCGCATCCTCAGATCATGTTACGGAAGGCATCAATGCCTTCAAAAATTACAACCCATACACTAGTCACTCTGCAGTTCGAGCAACTGACCATTCTTTCTTTGAAGTACCAGGAACTGAATCAGTCATATTGACAAAAGATGTTTCCTTCGCTCTGTTCTTTATTTTCCAAAATTAGACAACAAACTGCTCTCAATCAACAAAATTACTCATGACTTAAATTGTGCGACTAAATTTCATTCCAACTTTTGTGATTTTTAGGCAGTTGATTAGAGGAAAATGATTGCCAGTGCTAAAATGCATGATGATCTATATTTGCTCCAAAAAAAAAAAAAAATCTCATTGGTTGTTCATTCATCCATCAAATTGTATTTTTGTGTTTAGTTCAAATTTTGTTAATCTAGTTTATAATTCTAAGTGTTTTAGTTGAAAATCAAGTCATGTTAAGGTATTATCGTATTGATCATCCAAATTTTGGTTATATTGAAAAAAAAATCACATCAGTTTATCAATAAAAAGTCTGATTTCTATCAATTTTAAATGTGTCAACTTGCAACACATAAAATACATGTATATTCTAAACTACAGTGCCAACCCTCAATTTTTTTATTGTAATTCATAGCGATATCTGGGTACCCACCCAAGTAAAAAATATAAACAGAGCACAATGAATTCAATCATTCATAGATGATCATACTAGAACAGCTTAAATATTCCTTATGAAATAAAAATTTGAATGAGCCACCATATTTCAATCATTTCATTTCATGATCCTTACTCAATTCTAAAAAAAAATTAAAGCTCTTAAAACTATTAATGCTAAACAATATTTTAATTCCATTCTTCATCTTCATTTCAAGCAATGTATCATCCATATAAGTTCTTGTGACGATGCTCAACAGAATGAGGTCGTTGAGAGGACAAACAAACATTTACTTGAAGTGGCTCATGATATTATAATATTTAATCATGTGCCTAAACACATTTGCTGGAAAATCATACTCAGTCACATATCTTATCAATAGAATACCCAGTCTTATCCTAAATTTTCACACTTCTCATAAAGTACTTCTGGAATTCTATCCACCTATTTGCTACTTTTCTTTCGACTTACCATTGAAAGTCTTTGATTGTTCGGTCTTTGCTCATATACAGCAACAACACTGCACTAAACTTGATCCCAAACCTCTCAAAACTATCTTCCTCAGTTACTCCAACCAAAAAGGATACAAATGCTACTCTCAAATCACTAAAAATATATATAACTCCATGGATATCACCTTCATTGACAATCATTCTTACTTTCATAAATCTAAAATAAAGGGGTAGAACTTGAGGGGATATGAAATTTGGAACATTCTCCAAGATACTCAAATTGAATCAAATCTAGTCACTCAAACAACTGAACGAAATCCTACAACTCAACCAGCTCCACATTAAAAACCAAACTGTCACTGAAATTGCCCCACTTGTCTCTATTTCAGCTCAGCATGACACTAGTGATCGGGAGCTTCGTGTCTATACCAGAAGAAAAATAACCACTAAGCATGTAGAGGACACCATGTCGATTAAGAACTGTCAAGAATCCGAACAAAGTCAAACAACTAATAATCATAATGATATGGATTCCTTATCATGTTTGAAGATGTAATAATCATCTAATTGAAAGATATATAATCTTATGGAAAATTGTTACAATCTTACATGATTTTTGTTACAAAATAGTGTGCAAGTTCCAAACTCTATTCATAAGGCTCCAAAGGTTCTAGCATGTAAACCGACAGTTTATGAAGATATTCAGGCTCAAGAAAATAATAACACTTGGGGCTTACAAAGGTGCCTCATGGAAGAAATCCTATAAGCTACAAATGAATATTCATGATTAAATACAAAAAAATTGAAGTATTGAGATTGATTACCAGGAAATCTTGGCACCTATTGTCAAGCTCAATATTGTTTGGGTTCTACTATCTCTTGCAATAAATCAAGATTAGCATCCATACCAATTGGATATCAAAAATGCCTTTCTGAATGAGGACTTTCATGAAAAATTTTACATAACTATACCTCCGAGTTTTGACAAAAGGTTGAACAATAGGTTAGTTTGTGAACTGAAGAAGTCCTTATAAGGCTTGAAGCAATCTACTCATACTTGATTTGACTAGTTTACTAAGACTGTGATTACAAAAGGACATCATTAGAGTCAAGCTAATCACACTATTTATTCTCATAGTGTATATAAATGATATTATCTTAATAAATGATGATTTAAAGAAATTATCGAACTAAAAAAGATGCTTGCAATAGAATTTGAAATCACAGACATCGGGAATCTTTGATATTTTCTAAAAATGGAGGCGGGTCGGTCTAAAAAAAACAAATTATCATGTCCCGCTGGAAGTAGATCTTAGACTTATTAAGTGAAATTGACATCCTTGGGTGTAAACCTGCTAATACACTCATGGATTCTAACAAAATGCTAAACATAAGTGAAGAAAGCAGTACAATTGATAAAGGAAGATATAAAAAACTCGTGAGCAAACTACTTTATCATTCACACACAAGACCCAATATTGCACACCAGCAAGTGTAGTTAGTCAGCATATGAAAAATCCAAATAAATATCATTTCAAAGTGATGAAGAGAATCCAGAGATACTTGACGATGAACCATGAATATGATTTGCTCTTCAAAAAATATGAAAAAAATGTGAATTGAGATATACACATATGGAAGCTGGGTAGGAGAGGCAAGTCAAATAAAATTAACCATTGGATACTATTCATATGTTTGAGAGAATCTTGTCATGTGAATAAGTAAAAAAGCAAGTTGTTGTCACTTAGAGTATTGCAAAATCTGAATATCTTGCTCTTTCACTAAGAATATGCAAGGAATTGTGGATTCAAAGCCTATTAAGGGAACTTAAGGTTGAGATGAATAACTCAATTAAGATATTGAGTGATAGTCAAGAAACTATTAAGATAGTTAAAAATCATGTGCATCATGACAAAACAAATCACATTGAGATTGATCATACTTCAGCTCAGAAAAGGTAAACAATGGAATTGCTCAGCTCAAATATATTCCTACATGGCTTCAAACTGGTGATATTCTCACCAAAGCATTACTAATAGTCAATCATGATGAATTGAAGTTAAAATATAATATATACAACCCAGGTTGATGGGAAGTATTGGAAAGTGTCAATCAGCATTATGAAGGAATTTTTTTCCTTTCCTCGAAATATATTTCACTATTATATTTCCTTTATTAGATATTTCCTATTGTTTCCTAAATTTTGGAGGGATTCCTATTTTGTTTACTTTCAATTATTATATATATGTAACAAGGTATAATGCATGAAGTGAACAAAAAAAAAAAAAAAAATCAAAATTTTTACTAAGATTTTAATTTTCTAGATTTGTTTTCATTAATACATGAACTTGAAATTACTAGAATCATTAGTTTTGCCTAAAGAAACTTAACTACAACGATTAAAAATATATGATAAAGATAACCAAGTACTTGCCTTAATTAATCCTTCAAAAAATAATGCTCTAGCTACTTATGTCATATTTTTCCTTTGATGCTCAGTGATAGGTTATGATGACATGAAAAATACATGCAATACAAATACATATGTTGAAGTTCAAGTTTTTGAGATAATATGTGGCAGAGAATATAGTTTCCCTTAATCATCAATTGTAAGATTCATAATTTGGTTAGACTGATGAGGCATTTTCATTAAACTACATTTTATTTTTAGATAAGTAGTATAGGCTAATATGGAAATTATCTATTTTCAGGGCATATGCAGGCCAAGCTAATTGAAACCACTATAAATTTATTAGTGTGACTTTTTGATGACTGACATTATAAATTTATTTTACTTTTAATTAAAATAGAAGACAAGCCTGGTGATAGAAAATGAATCTATCATCATTTATATAGGAACGGTCACCTATGTACTGATTCTATTAGTGGTGTGGAGTTCATAAATTTTTTATTCTCGGGAAATTAAAATGTATCACCAAATAAGATCAGTTGCTCATGCTTAAAATGTGATATCATGATGATGACATAATTCATCTTTATCAAAAAGGATTTCAAAAAAAATTCAGTCTAATATGTCGAAGTTAATCATTAGTAAGTACAGAAAATGCTTATTTTGAGTTGACACCATGAGATTTATTTGAACCAAATTCAAATACTAATAAGAAGATTATTGTACAGTTTTAGTAGAGCTTAAAAATAAAGCATACACTATCAAAGAGATTTGATGGAGTTAGTACAAAAACTTATCAAAAAAAAAAAAAACAAATAAGTACTTCTAAAGGAGCAAGACATTGAGTACCATTGAGGTTCACGATAATTATAAAAAAGTAAGAATTCTTGCAAAAAAAAGTAATGAGTTAAGCAAAACTTTCAACTTTTGATGATTTACATTATAGATGTGATAGTAAAGTAAGAGAAAAAAATTATATATATATAGCCTTCTCTATAAATGTAGGATAAATGTAGGATAAATGTATATTCAAGTTGTATCTATGTATAGTATCCCAAACTCTATTCATAGTGTGAATCAAATCCCACCGAAGCTTAGAAGCCCCGAAGAAGACATCAATAAGTATTTGAGAGTCTGTCTCAAAAGTAATCTTGTAAATTTTGAGGCGAATTACAGCCTGTAAAGCCAACAAAAAAATCCAACTTTCAGCCTCTAAAGGAGAGGAGGCCAGTATCGGAGAAGCAAAGAAAAGCAAACAAAGCCCGAACTGGTTCCAACAAAAAGCTCCCCCGCACCAGCCACGCTAGGAATTCAACTACCATCAAAATTGAATTTGACCGAATTTAAAGTTGGGGGTTGCCATCTAAAAAAGATGGCCTTCCTACCCAACCTAGTCCGATCAGCGATACCCAGTAAGCAGAGAACCCGACATGCACGATGAAAGTGGGCAATAATATTAGAAGCTGTAATAGAAGGAGCACACCTATTAATGCCATGTTTAACATCATTTCTCGCCGCCCAAATGAACCAAAGAGCCACAAGAGGAAACCAAGACAACTTCTTATCAACTTGAGCTGCATTTCTCCAAATAATAACAAAATCAGCAATGAAAGAAGAATTCAGCCATTTAATAGTAAAATAATTGCCCAAAATATCCCAAGCATTTGCAGCAAAAGGGCAAAGAAAGAAAAGATGCGTAATTGTTTCAGAATCCCCTTTACATAAATAACATCGGAATGCCAATTTTAAACCTTTAAGCTTCAAAATATCATCCAAAGGTAGCATTGTGAGAAAAAACCTTCACAAAAAGAAAGAAATGGATGGTGAAATGAGACGATTCCAAATGACATGGCCCCGTCTCCAACCACTATACTGATAAAGGTTAGCAAAAAGCATTTTAGTAGGAGAAAGAGAGCCAATAGATTTCCACATAGGACGTTCCTTAGTAGTAATCTTTAGAGGCATTTTAGATATCATAGTAGCTTGCTCACCAAAAACAAGATTAAGTTTATTGGCATCCCAATTATCATAAAGCCACAAATCCGAAAGAAGCAGGTCATTCGAAAACCCATGTTGTAGAGGGAAAGCAACATTTTCCTGACCCCATTGGTCACGCCATACCGAGATGTTGCCCTCACCAACATCCCAAAAACTGAATCTCGAAGCCATAGTTCTAGCCTTAATAATTGCTTTCCAAATCTTAGAGTCAACCACTTTCCAATTAACCAAAGCCGGGTGATGTTTGGAACAATACTTATGATGCAAAAAGTTAACCCATAAGTAGTCACTCGATCGAAATTTAAACCACAACTTACACATCAAGTCATTTGAAAACCCAAGCTGTAGAGGGAAAGTAAAATCCTCCGGACCCCATTGGTTATGCCATATCGAGATGTTGCCTGACCGACATCCCAAAAAATGAACCTCGAAGCCATAGTTCTAGCCTTAATAATTGCTTTCCAAATCTTAGAGTCACCCACTTTCCAATTAACCAAAGCTGGGTGATGTTGGGAACAATACTTTTGATGCAAAAAGTTAGCCCATAAGGAGTCATTCGAACGAAATTTAAACCACAACTTACACATATTAATCTCAGAGATTTGGTTAAGACTTTTGAGCCCCAAGCCACCAACCTTCAAGGGTTTGCAAACTTTATCAAAAGAAGACCAATGCTTCCTAGATTGACTTCCAGGCCAAAGAAAACAATTAAAAATCATCTCTAAAGTGTGCTGAGTGCTCCTCTTAAGCTTGAGAATTTGCAAAGCATACATATGTATGCTAATTAAGGGTGCGTTTGGGGCAGCTTGTGCTTATCCAGATAAGTAGCTTATCTCGAAATGCGACCAGCGGGTGGCCCGCAGGGTTCGACCCGCGACCTGCGTTTAGTGTAAAAACCCAACCGCATTTACGGATAAACTGCCGAAACGTGTTTTCCAAACAGTGAAGTGGCGTTCAAAACGCCGCCAACACTTATAAGCTTCCCCAAACTGGCCCAAAAACACTTTTGAGCAAGGTGAGACTATATATGAATATATTACTCCAGTCCTCAATTTTGGACTTGATTTTCTCAACAACATTATCAAATTGAGTTTGCTTCCGACGACTTAACAAATTAACACCAAGATACTTGAGATGGAGAGTAGATGAGTGACACCCAGTGAAAGAAGTAGCCCAAGAAGTAACAAAGCGATTGCCATACTTGCCAAAGTACAGATTACATTTATCTCTACTAAAAATCAATCGGAAGTTTGTTGGAACTCCTCGAGCACCTTCATCAACAACTTAATAGTGTTTTTACCGGCATTAGAGAAAATGATAATATCATCCGCATAAGCAAGGTGACTAACCAAAACCTTAGACTTATGATGAAAGTGCGTGTACAACTTTTTTTGCTGCAATTCATTGATCAAACGAGAGAAATAATCAAAAGCGATTATAAAAATCGTCGGCGATAGAGGATCACCTTGCTTAATGCATCTTTGAGCAGAAAAGAAACCATATGTATTACCATTAATCATAACACTGTAGCGATTATTATGTAACCATCTTTTAATAAGAGAAATGAAGTTGTGATGGAAGCCACGAGCATGCAGAATGTTGATAATGAAATCCCAATTGATCGTATCAAAGGCCTTTTTACCTTTTTAATATCAATTAATATCAAGTTTAATAATCATATTACCACTACGACATTTCTTATCAAGATCCTCAATAAGCTCTTGAGTAAGTAGGATATTATCAGTGATCTCACGACCTTTAACAAAAGCCGACTGTTGAGGCGAGATAATCTTGGGATAATCTTGGGAAGAAGAGTGGGAAGAAGAGGTTGAAGTCTGGAAAGCATCAACTTACTCAAAACTTTAGAAATAACTGAAGCGAGGGAAATGGGTCGAAATTTGTCCCAGGTAGATTTATCAGCTCCTTTAGGAATGAGAACAATCATAAAAGAGGTAAAGTATTTACCAGGATCTTCCCCACGAAAAAAACTTTGAATAGCAAGAATAATTTCCCTTTTGATAATGTCCCAACAGGAGACATAGAAGGAGGCAGTAAAACCATCCGGCACGGGAGCTTTGTTGGTATTAATATCTTTGAAAGCATTAAACATTTCCTGCTCAGTAGGAATATTATGAAGGGAACAAGAGGAAACATAATCCTGTTCATTATCAAAAAGAGAAGCATTAACCGTAAGAACGTGAGAATTGGGCATAAAGAGATCCATGAAATAATCAACCGCGCTTTTGTCAATGTCTTCATCATAAGTAAGAAAACTTCCAAAAGGAGATCTAATTTTAAGGATAGTGTTGATATTCCTCCTGTGCTTAATGGAAGCAAGAAAGTACTTAGTGTTGCAGTTGGCATTAGAAAAAATAGTGTCATTCACTTTCTGTTGAAGAAGACCTTCCTCTAATGAGATAGCCTCCAAAAGATTAGAGTGAGCAGAGGCCAACTCATCAACAAGCTGCGGGGAGCAAACAACCTGTTCCTCGAGATTATCAACAATCCTTTGCGCCTCTTGGACCTTCTTATGAACATTACCAAACACATTTAAATTCCATTTTCGCAATTGTGTGGCAATCTTTTTATGAAGTTGCCACAAAATATACCAAGGGTTACCTGCACACTCAATTTTCCACTCTTGTTTAATCAGATCCGAAAAAGAATCATGAGTTATCCATATCTTAAGAAACTTAAAGTGATAAGAAACATACTTAACGGTGAATGCAAGCGAAAAAAGAATGGGGTTATGATCAGAGGCAACGTGATTTAGATAAAGAACTCTAGAGACATAGAAATAGTTGAGGAAGTGTTGATTACCAAAAAAACGATCCAACCTCTGGGCAAGGGTTCCCCTTCGCCAAGTAAAAGGAGGACCCGTAAATCCCAGATCAAAGAGACCCACTTCATTGATCTTATCACAAAAACGATTGATCAAATTAGAGTTGCATCTCCCTCCACCTTTTCTTTCAGGATGTGTCATAATCATATTAAAATCTCCCTCCACAAACCAGTTATCATGAATAGCATCCCCAATAAGAGCTAGTTTTGCCAGAGATAGTATTTATCCTGAAGTAAAGAGCTAGTATACACAAAAGTGGCCCACGCGGAGTAGATATCCAGCTTAAAATGAAGCAAAACAAATTGTTCCTCATCCTCCAGAATAGTAAGATCAATGTTATGCTTTCAAAAAATCCAAATTTTATTATTTTTATTGAAAAACACTTTGTACTGCTTAAATCTCCTACAAATCCGGTCTTTGTTAGTAGAAACAAGAGGCTCAAGAATTGTAAAAATGAAAACCTTGTGGACCCTACATAAATGTTTCAGCCTATTAAGGGAGGAAGGGTACGTCACTCCCCTAATATTCCAACACAGAATGTTAAACATTACTCCTCATGCGACCCCTCCTAGAGGACCTAGAAGAGGTGCTGACTTGTTCTCCATCTGAATGAGCTCTTTCATCAAGAATAATATTATCCATATCAAGATGTTGTTGACCTCATTTTTGTGAGGTCTTGTCTTCTCCTCCTTAGAACCTAGATTCTAGCTCTAGAAATTCCTATTGACCATCTTAGAAAACTAGAATTGAGACTCACCCTTCTAGAAATTCTAGCCAATTCCTATTTTCCTTTGATGTCTAGCATCTTTGGCACAAGACCATCGTCTTATGAACGAGCAGTTATGAGTTATTTTGCGAAGACTCAAGGGAAGAGTTCCCGATAGGACTTCAAGCCATAGGAAAACATCGTCACGACCTTTTCGTCACATACACACATCAAATACACAAAGTTCACGAAATTACACGAAATCGGACTTCACGAAATCAGACTTCAGTTAAGCCCAAAGGACGGGTGAAAATACGAACATCTCCGAATGACCTCCGACGACAAATTGGACTGTGCCAACGCGTCCGGGATACCCATTTTGGTAGGAAAGAACATTCATATTGCCATATTTTCGACACGAGAAACTTGGCACGCAAATCGATGAATTCGTCAAAACGACTTCCGACGGCGCAACGGACTGCGCCGGCTTCCGACGGCGAAACAGGAATGTCCGGAATGTCGAAATTACCTAAAAGGGGTGTCCAATTTGCAATTATTTCACACAAATTAAAATGCACAAATCAAATTTTACTTTTTGAAATAATTAATATTTTCATACTTATATTATTAACAATCTTAATTATAAACCCTAAACCTTATTTA
>NW_018165788.1:32162-33647 GCF_001263595.1 Phalaenopsis equestris | reverse complement strand
TCTAAAACCCCCGTTCGAGCGGCTCGATCCCGCGACTTTTCCTCGCCCGTGCCCTAGCTCCACGACAGATCCACCACGCGGCGATCTTCTTCTCCAGCGATCGCGGTCCATTCGCGCACGCGGTCTCTTCGATTTCTGCTCGACCGAATAGCTTCCCAATGGTGGAACTCCATCTGGTCGGCTCTTCCTCTGCCCTAGGCTGCATTTCCTCTTGCCTTAAATCTTTCTCCTCCTCTCCCCTCACACGATTTGTGATTTGCTGGCTAGGGTGGCTGGTGGGTGGCTGCTCTTCTCCTTTCTTTGCTTATAAAGTCCCATTTGGGGAAAAAATTAAGGCTGGCCAAAATTTGGAGAGTGGGGGAGGTGCTGCCAAAATCTTTTCTCTTCTAAATCTCCTTAGATTTTCGATTTTTCTTGCTCTGTTCATCTCGTGTGCTTGAGCCCTTTTGGAAGTGTTGTGGAGAAAAAAAATTGTGGAGTTTTCGGGGCCGAAAATTTTAGAGAAGGGGGAAGTGCTGCTGGATTTTTGTGGCTTGTTGGGTTTCTTGCTGGTTCACTTGATACCTTTGCTTGGTTGCTTGGTTACCTGGTTGCTTGCTTGACCATTAACATTTTAGGTGGAAGCTCTGATAGAAGGTGTTACAGAAGTTTTTTCTGGATTTATTCTTGCATTTATTTTTGGATTTGCGCCAAGAGATATCTCTTCCTCCCTTAGCTATTCATTACCATGGTTTGTTGACTTGGTTGCTTGTTCTAACTTCAATGTTTCTTTAAAAAAAAAAGGAGGAGAAGGATGTTTGGTGAAACTTGTAGCTTGCACATAGAATGGTAATTGGGATTTTCCCTTTTGGCTCCATGTTTGAATGGTCTTCTAAGCATGCTTAGGAAAAAATATTGGGAGCTTCTCTTTATTATTAGTTTCGTTGATTTTGGAGGTCACATATTCAAATACTTGCTGAATTCACATTCTTGATGGTTTAAAAAAAAATTATGGAGCTCTTCTTTGCTTTTCATTATGCGGATCTTGAAAGAAACGTTTAGAAACTCTTCGTGATTCTTTTTGGTTGGTTTGAAAAAGATAGAATACATCGTTTTGCGCTTGATTGGTAAAGATGAAAGAAAGTGCAGTTAACATTTATTCATGTAGTAAAAAAAAAAGGATTCCTTCTTATTTTTGTTTGAGTTTGGACTTTCATATGGATACATTTGAGCTTATGTTTTATATTCCTATTACCCCCACTTTTGCTGCAATATGTGTTGGAAATTGTTTTGTGAGATAACACATGTATTTAGGGGTTCATTTCATGTTCCTCATACTCACTCTTTTGCTGGAATACATGTTGAAATTGTTTTATATGTTGGGAAAGTCACATTTGGGGGCTCATATCTTACCTCTCTTGCTGTCCCTTGTTGAAATATATGCTGGATGTCATTTTTAAATGCTAGAAATCATGTTTGGGGGCTCATATCTTACCCTTGTTGAAA
>NW_018165788.1:31687-32089 GCF_001263595.1 Phalaenopsis equestris | reverse complement strand
TTTTTAAATGCTAGAAATTATGTTTGGGGGCTTATATCTCACCTCTACTGCTGTCCCTTGTTGAAATATATGCTGGATGTCATTTTTAAATGCTAGAAATCATGTTTGGGGGCTCATATCTTACCTCTACTGCTGTCCCTTGTTGAAATATATGCTGCATTTGATTTTTGGTGTTAGGTTGATGCCTTAGCCGTGAGCTTCATATTCATTGAGCTAGATTTGATTTTTGATTTTGGGTTAATGCCTTAGTCGTGAGCTTCATATCCATCTAGCTGGATTTGATTTTTGGTTTTGGGTTGATGCCTTAATCGTGAGCTTCATATTCATTGAGTTAGATTTGATTCTTGGTTTTGGGTTGCCGCCTTAACTGTGAGCTTCATATTTATTGAACTAGATTTGATT
>NW_018165788.1:30351-31587 GCF_001263595.1 Phalaenopsis equestris | reverse complement strand
TGGGTTGATGCCTTAACCGTGAGCTTCATATTCATGGAGCTAGATTTGATTCTTGATTTTGGGTTGCCGCCTTAGCTGTGAGCTTCATATTTATTGAACTAGATTTGATTCTTGGTTTTGGGTTGCTGCCTTACCCGTGGGCTCTTTCCTCCCTTTTTGTCTTACCCGTGAGCTTTTGATTAAAATTGAAATTGAAGGGCTTTGATAATGGTATGATTTTTAGAGGTACAGAAAGATATTCCCTATGGATTGTTCTCCTATATTTTAGAAAATGTTGAAAGCTCTTGAAGTTTCATTTTGAGTTTGATATAAATTGAAGTCATATTGGGTTTGGAAATCCATAAAAGCGCCACTTGGAAAGGATATCCTTCCCGGGATTGATCCGATCATTTTCCTTTTAACAAATTTAAATGTTTTAGACCGAAACATTCATGAGTTTTATTGATTTAATTTGGTTTTAACAAAATGGATCGGTCTCATTTTCGTTCATTTTATTTTATTTTATTTTATTTTATTTTTTTAACGGTCAAGTTAAAAATGGGAATTTCCAATTTAATTAAATTCAAAAATAATTTATAATCTCAAGGAAAATAAGAAGGAAAGAGAGATGAGAGATTTGAATTTGAAATTTGAATTTTTGGGATGATACAATTTAAAGAGGAGGCAGGGTAGCGAATAATCCACCTTTTATTTTACGTAAAGAAAAATAAATTGCAAATTGGAAGACTAGTTGGAATTGGAATAAGTGAGAATTTAGATGACGATTGAGAGATTAGTGGACTTGCTCTTAGATCCTTAAGCTTTGAATCAATTTAAAATCCAATTCCTTTAACTAGGATTGAAGCACAACTTACAACTCTTTTGCCAAAACTATAAGTTTACCTCTAGGTTTTAAGAGTCTGGTAGTAAACTAAGCTGGATTTATAGATGTTCGAGGGTTAGTGGAAAGACACTTAATTGAGATTAGACACCTTAGGACACCTCAAGTTTAACCTAAAGTGCAGGCATCCTAGATTTTAGAAGCACAATTTAAGAGATAGTTTACCATCCTAATTTTCAAACGACCCTAAGAAATCCAAACATCTAACCTCAGATTAGAAGATAGGTGGGACACTAGGCACGAGAGTGCACTAGATTGTGACTCATGACTGATTTAATTAAATCAAATAATGAAATTCTTACCTTAACTTGACCAAAACTGAAACCCAATGCTCCGGGATTTGAGTTTGTCCTACA
>NW_018165788.1:12945-30057 GCF_001263595.1 Phalaenopsis equestris | reverse complement strand
GTCCTTTATATGTGATATCGTGTTTCATTTATTTGTTTATCTTTTTCCTACGATTTACCTGTTTCTGTTAAGTCCTTTTTCAGGTCATACTTTCCTCTTTTACACAGCGCATACTAGCTAAACTTAAAGGAGCAATGAACCTCTCAGGTGTACAGGTTTAATTTACATTACAGCATTTTATTTTAAAGCATGTTATATTGTTTTCATAGTCTGTTATACTGTTTCCCTAACATGTTATGCTCTTCTTTCAGCATGTTAGTTTTTTCTCTTTACTATACAGTGCATTATTACTTTTCTTTCACACAACATGCTTAGTTATTTTGATACACTATGCCTTAGTTTAGGATAACCTAGTGGTTAGGAGCATGTTCGAAATTAAAACAAAATCAGGAGGTGTTATTACGAGGAGTTTGGAGCAAACATCGTAGGCAGCTCGACGAGGAACAATTTCCGGGTGGATCTGCAACAACGAAACATCTTCACATCACATGAACACATTCACATCACCTATTATTATCTTTAGTTTAAATAACAACCCATAGGATCTTTTCTTTAGGCTTTTTGCACAACTCTGTTGTGTAATTATAATAAATCCTAAATAATTTGCAGGATTGAAATATCAAATAACCATCACTTCAAAGACATAAAGCCGAATATTAGGATAGTTGGGACATCACTGGGGTTTTCTCTAGATCTGTGATATCCCCTACTTTTCTTCTATTTGGATTCCTTAAATAATTGCTCATATTTTGAATCATTCCCATTTGATTTTCCCATGTCCAATCGTGAAAACCTAAACTTTGAAATCTTGAAAACAAAACCACCTGATATTAATCGAGAGTTTCTTAAATGACTCCCAATTATTTAAGATATAATTAACTATAGGGGCTTGCCTCTATAGGGAACCAGAAACCCAGATAAAATAAACCTTATCTAATCCTCGTATTAGGTAAGGGAACTTGTCGGCAAATAAGACAATTTCGCAGACCGAACGGATGTCACAAATTCTTTAGTCTAGGTGATTGAACCCCTATTACAAGTGATATTTATCCTTCGAGATAAGTGTTTTACTTGTAGTATCGTATTCACTCGTCTAAACTATTTAAAATGTGAGACCCGTTTGGTTTCACCTATTTTAAAATTAAAGTATTACTTTTTTTTTTTAAATAAAAAAGGGTCATATTGTTATTTTAATTATTTTTAAAATCACAAAATTATTAACTTTTTCAAATCATAAAGTTATTTGAAGTTATAAAGTTAAACTAAATAAAAGATTTTAAAGATAAAAAAAAAATAAAAAAAAAAAACGGCCGACAGATGTATAAGTTCGTTGTTACGTTTACCTTTCTTCTTGCTAGCTTTTTGAACCATCCATTCCTCCTCAATAACATTTGTGGCTGTTGAAATATCCGCAACAGGAAAAAAATTATCATTTACAGAAATTGTGGAGTCGTTATCTAAGGAAAGCTCGCTTTCCTTCGCAATGGATGTAGAACCAACATAGTGTGGGTCCTTTTCAGCAATAATAATCCCACCAACTTCCTCCAAAATAGGAGAAATGGGATGATCCACGTCATCAACCACATTAATAGGTAATGTATTAGCATTTCTCGCAATCACAATTTCAGTTTGAGGACTATTATGGTTCATAACATCATTACCTACAACATTAATAGGAGATGCATCGGCCTTTGGATGAGTCTTTAAGGGAACATAACCATTAACAATCGAAATGTCATTAAGTGGTGTAGGCATGTCACGGACGATTAAAATCTTTTTTAAGTTGAGGATGTAGACGATAGCAATGCGAGGGGGTGTGCCCAAACATATGATAATGAGAACAGTAAGAAAAATTGATAGAAAAGTATATAAAGAAAGAAAAAACCTTCATATAACTTTTTTGATATTGAGAATGCATATGATCAAATATAACAAGAATTAATTTTATATGCTTTAAGGTGAAAAGACCCATATTAAAGATATGTTAACATTATTAATGATATGTATGATGGAGCAATAATTAATATAAGAAGAAACAGTGTTAAGTCATAAGTTTTCTATTATAATAATTTGTATTAAATATCAATACTTATGTCTTTCTTTTATCAGTTATGGAGAGCTTACAAATGATATTCAAAAAAGGCCTAACTTCATATATAATTTTTCAAATGATCTAATTCTGATTAGTTATGCCTTTAATAAAATAAAAGAAAATTCAAAACATTTAAAAAAAAAATAGAATTTAATAAGTTTTAAAATAAAAAAAATAAAGGACAAGTATAAGGTTGTTAAAAAAAGATCAATGTTAGCAAATAGCTTGTGTTAAACTCTCTAAAAAACACATGTTCAATTTATTATTCAAGCAAATAGAACATGAATAAACTTTTGTTTGATTGTGACAGACCACAAGAACAACAATAACAAAGCCTTAATCTCACTACATGGGGTCGACTACATGAATCTTTTTTCTCCATTGTGTCCTATTTGTTTGATCGTGACAGACCCTTATAAATAAATAAATATATGACTTAAGTTTGTATATTTTATATTATTTAATTAGTTAATTAAAATTTAAATAATTAATATTTATATCAATATTTAGCTAAGGGAAAGGGAATTCTCATCCATTGGATTAAAATTTAAATCCAAAGGTCGAGATTATACTTACCTTAAATCCTATGCTTATTAAAACGTCAGATACACGTTGACACCACTCTCCCTGAAAAAACATTCACCAGTCGCAACCTCATCTCATGCAGGCTCAAATTCTCATTTCTATTAGCTCTCACCTCTCTCTTGGCTCTAGCTTGAGTCACCTACATTGCTCTCTTCATCACATCTTGTCTTACTCAAGCCCTCCAACAACCTGCTTAATGATATCGCCTATTGTCTTATAGCATTCTTGCATTCTGAAATGAAGGTGAAGCCATTTTAAACCTCTATTTTTTTGGTATGATCATCTATGGTACTTCAATAGTTAGATCAATTTCTCTTTAGAAATATTTTATCAGGGTTCGTTAATCATTTAGGGAACGTTTTTCATAATAGTCTTTTATGGCTTATTGTTATCGATATTTAGTTATGGTATTTCCTTGCTTTCTATAAAATTTAAGTTGGATAGTGAGCTAAATTATCTCATATCTATAAGTTTTAGCTTGATCATGATAAGCATGTCTTGGGCCTATGGATATGAACTAAGACTTGCCTTATACTTTGGTTTATCATATGTTTTAGATGAATATCTCATGTCTAATACTTATGATTTTGGTTATTGTTTGCATATTTATTTCACTATTTGTTTCAATTAGTTTTAGATCAAATCTGTATATTTTAGATCAATTTAGTTTATATCTGATATACATGCTTGTTTCAAGTTGTTTCATTCTTTGTTACGTTTTCAAATGTATGTCAATGTAGTCAAAGACTCGAAACTGCATATTTTTGTGTATATTTTTAGTCCATTTTTTGCAATTTTAGTTTATGTATGGCTAACATTTTTCATTAATTAAAGTGAATAGCAATTGCTTGGCTGGTGTTGATTATTAGTTCAGTAATTTTATAATCTCAGCAGTCCTACAATAGTATAATTTTTAATTATGTTCACAGTTTATGTGTGTCTATGGGTAGTTTAGGCACGTACACTTCATCACATCTTCTGTTATGCCTATCTTTTTATTTAGTTTATTGACATGCCAATGTAAATTTTCCTAACTTTGCATCATCTAGTGATCAATTACCAATAAATGCCAAACATAGGAATGATAATCTGAATATTGCTTCTCAATCTATAAAGGAAGAGCTACTTTAGACTAACAACAAAGAAGTTTAGAAAGAAGATAAAATTTATAATGTGGGAGCATATTATTGAAGCAACATCCATTTTCAAATAAGTTAAAGTTTCTCTTTTACAGTGCATATGTATGTGATAAAAATTCATAAATTTAAAGTATGCACAACATCACAATTCCTTAAATATATAAATGAAGGTGAAGAAAAAAATCACCTGCAACAAAATTGTTGATCTGCCACATAAAAGGCAGAAAATTTAAAATTAATATCTTTTGATATTGATATAGAACTCAATATCTTAATATTTTTTTATCCAAAAAATTATGATCAATGACAGATTAGAGTAACTAATTGTGAAAATGATAGTTGCATAACGTTGAGCATATTAATTATGGTTAAAAGTATTGTTTAAAGTCTTAAAAACTAATTATGAAAGAATCTATAGAAATAAAATTAAAACTTATTCCATTAAAGTATAGGAGATTGAAAAAGATAGGCCGAAAAATGCCTTACCAACATCCACAGGGTTTCACTGAATTATGATCGTTGAAACTATAATCAAAAAATGGATTTTATGTCTGACCGTTCATTTCGTAAATAATTCATGAAATTTTTAAAAGAGAATCAAATGTTTTATTGAGTTATAGCCATCACTTAGTGGCACATACAACAACGATGCTATTTTTATTTAAAATGCAGCACAACATAGGTGAATCACAAGATCTATGATAAATAATTAATTGTTAAAAATCAAATCATTATATTTAATATGTTATTTTTATTTTATATGAGTTGTTTTAAGAGGACAATCTATTTTGTACAATTATAAATTATGTTTTTGTATTCTTTGATCATGCCTTGTATTATAAATAATGTAGGAGGCTTGAAAGAATCAAGAAACCTTCAAATGTGCATAATTCTATTATCATATCACAATGCAAAGAGAAGATTAAGGGGAACTCATATAAAGTCAATATAAAAAGGGATCCAGCAATGCATCACATTTTGCTTCCAAATCATATGAAAAGTGTCAAAAGGAGACTTTTAAAAGTTATATTATGAAAAAATAGATTACCATGAAGGGATACAAGTCAATCTTAAATTATAATCAAACAATGGATTATGTGCCAGACTATTTATTTCGATAATGAGTCACGAAAAATTCAAAAGAGAATTATATATTTTTAACGAATTGAAGCCAACAAAGCATACTACGGAGATACAATTTATTATTTAAAATGCAATATATCATAGGCCTGTCACAAGATCTATGAAAAATAATTAATCGTTAAAGTTCAAATCATAAAATTTAATATTTTATTTTCAATTTATATGAGTTGTTTTAAGAGGACAATCTATATTGTACAGTTATAAATTGCGTTATTGTAATCTTTGGTCATATCTTGTATTATAGTTTCATAGGAGGCTTTAAAGAGCCAAGAGAACTTCAAATGTGCATAATTATGTCATCATCTCACATTATGCAAAGAGAAGAATACGGAGATCTCATATAAAGTCAACATAAAGAGGCATCCAGTAATGCATCATATTTTGACTTTAAATCATATGAAAAGTTACCAATTCAACCAAGGAGACTTATCAAAGTTACCAATTCAACCAAGGAGTTACATGAAACCACTCTGCATAAAACAAGGTACTGTACATGCCATTGCTTTCCACTCCAACCAGTCACCTTTTACTTGAGGAAAAATCAATTTTTAAAGGCAAAACTTGTAGGAAACTTTTAAATATGCTGTAATTTATGATCAATGATTATTGAAGATTTGAAATGAAATTGAAATGCGTTTTCTACAGTTTTATTTCTCTTGGACTTGGTAGCTGAGAGGCATCTCCTTTAATGAGAAGCTAATTTTGTGTATTTTTTCTTTTGAAAGTCTCAATTAAATTTTTGTATTTCCTTCTTTTATTTCTCCCATCTTTTATAGAGCAATTAAGCCATGTGTTCTAAGACTTTTCAAGGAAATAACGTTATATCTCAAATCGGCAATATTAGATTTTCAATAACATAGTTTTGCTTTTGTTTCTAATTCACTATCTAAAATCCAAAAAATCTCATAAACTCCAAAACTCAATTACAAACATCCGCATGTCACGTCCATATGTTTCCAAGAAGCTTCCATAATAAAATTTTACATAAATATGGAAATGTGTCAAGTCAACCAGATTAGGAATTCTAAGACTGCTTTCAATTAACTAAAATTAATTTTAAAAACACCATAAACTCCAAACATCCCTACATCTGTTTCAGAAGTTTTTAATACTAGGAGATCTTTCATTTGTAAAACTAATTTCACTAAGGTTCTGTTTGGGACAACTGCAGCTTATCCAACTTATCTAGATAAATACTTTATTCTGATAATCTGCTGATCAGCAACTTATCCAAATAAGTTGGTTGACTGTTTAGTTTGTGCATTTGAAAAACAACTGATTATGGATAAATGCTCATTCTGCCCCTGTTCTGGATAAGTTGTTTAACTGTTTGATTTGTGCGTCTTGAAAACAACTGATTTGTCGCTTTCTCAAGATAATTGACCAATCTGACGCACAACTGTTGTGCTATTTATAGCAAAACTTCACTGGTTACACATTAGATATTTCAAAACAAAACAAAAACCCCTTCATAATAGTACAAAAGAGAATATACACCTCAGTTAATAATGATTAACAGGAAACCCATAAAAAAAGTAGAAATAGCATGTTAAAAGTAAAAGCAAAATAATGACAATATTCTCTTTAAAATGTAAATGCATGTCACGAAGGACGTTGTTCGGTTGGGACATCGTCGAACCCCGAGCAACATTGTACGGTTAGGATGTTGTCGAACCCTGAGCGAAGTTCTCCGGTAAGGATACCGTCGAACGTCGACCAACATTTTATGTTTGAGATACCGTAGAGTCGACCAAACTGTTTGCCCACCTGAAGAACTTACAGTCATCCTGTCCGTTTGCCCACCGTGGACACCTGTAGAACTGTCGCCCGTAGCTATGTTACCGTCGTGAGTTGAGTAATAAGGACGGCAGTCTGCAGAGACATATCACTCGCCCGAACTTCCCTAAATACATGTTGCTTATCTGAATACAATTCTTAAAGAGAGAACATGTCAGCCATAAAATTAGATGAAATTAAAACAAATTGTTGAAATTGAAAATAAGAATCAATATTGCATAAAGAACGAAAAATCTGATCAAAAGAAAAATAACAGGTGGGAGTACGAAAAAAAACAAGCGTCAGAAAAGAAGCTTAAAAAACTAAGAAAAAACAATCACCAGAAATTTTAAAATCCAAAAATATTTTGACAAAAATGCATTAGACATAAAACAAAAAAAAATAGCAAGTGTAAGGCCTCGAGGAAGTAACTATCCAACCAACGAGTCTGTCACAACACGCAAGCAGTAGACCTTGTAAAAAATGAGTTCTTGGTCGCCTTTAACCCATGTGGGAAAGTGGGACCACTGTCCAGTGCCACATGTGCATATCACCTAAAAAGAAGATTCTTATATATCGATGCACAGCGGAGAAGAAGGGACCTTGGTTGCCTTTATTAGGACTTCACATGCAACACCAACGGGTAACCCACGACCTGTGACACATATGCATATCACCAAAAAATGTCATCCCGGTGTATCCTCATAAGCCAAAACACCAAAAAAAGGAGAGCAATTCAATTGCCTTTACAAGACTTCACATGTACCACTAAAACAACTACGAATTGGTCATTCAGAAGTACTCATGAGGTCATATGTTTCATTATTGACCTCACAAACCCACATATAGTGTGTGTGTGTGTGTGTGTGTGTGTGTGTGTCATATATATGAGGAGACCTCATGGCGAACCCTAGCTTTCTGCTACACGGATCTCTCTCGCGTTTCTATTTCCTTGCTTCGTCTTCGTCGACGTCGGTGCTCGCTTCATCGCGCTGTTGTTGTGCTTCACGTTCGTAGTGTTTATGGCGGCAGGCTCGCGTCTTCGCATCCTTCCAGACGACGAGGCAGGCCGAGTTTTAGCATTTCTTTCCAGATGACATCCTCGTCTGTCCAGGACACCTCATTCGCAGTGCTCACATTTTTTCGGCCTAGTGACAGAGTTGCTGCTCTGCTCGCTTGGTCGCGTTTGTCGCACTGCTCTGCCCACGTTTTCGCATTTCCTTTCAGACGACGTCTCCTCGCTTCCTGTCCGACAGAATCTTGTCGGCAGAGATGTCTACCCGTTCAGAGATTGAGGATATCACAGAGATGTCTACCCTTTCAGTCGACGTCTCCTCACTTACCGACGACCTCTCGATTCCTACTCGTGCTCCTCTTTCAAAATTAAAGACTGATTTTTGTATAGGTAAATCTTGCAATAATCCTCAATCTTTTCACGATGCTTTTGAAGGTGGTGGCAATTACACCTTCATAAAAAAATTGGGGAAAAAAATGAGAAACATGCTCTTATTCTCACAGAGGTTGAAACCGGTACTCTCGCATCCTCTTGGTGTTTTGCTCTAGTGGGGAAATTTATTTATGATAACCCAAAATTGAAGATCATTCGGAAAGAGTTTGAGGCTATGAAGTTATTGGACAGTTGGAATGTTGGTTTACTTGACGGTAGACACACTGATTCAGTTGTCTCGTGATGTTGATTATTCCCGCATTTTTTCTCGGAAAATTATCAAGATCGACAACCGTAATATGAAAATTCTGAAGTGGATTGTTGGTTTTGACCCAATGGCAGAGTCCCCTATCATTCTAGTTCGGATAAAATTTCCGGGGTTAAAATTGCATCTGTTCAATTTGCTCATTAGCAACTACTTACGTAAGCCTCTCAGGGTTGATAGTCCTACGCTTGCGGTCATCAGACCCTCTGTGACTTGTGTGTTAGTTGAGAGGGATATCACTTAACCTGCTCCGGATGAGGTGTGGATTGGAACCACTCACAGCGGGTATTGACAAAATGTTGAAATCGAACCACACGCTCCTTATTGCTCTCATTGTAATATATTTGGCCACAACTCTACTATTTATTATGGTTTGCATCCTCATTTAAGATCGAATATCACTAATGAACAATCACCTATTATCCCTGCTGAGAAGATGCAACCCGATCTTCCCAACACTACAGTTCCTGAAGAAAAACAACATACTACAGCTACAGATCCAGTTGTGTTTATACCACCCAATATTATTTAAGAAGACTCACTTACATGCCAAAACACACGAAAATGCTCCTTTGATCCAATAGCAGATCAGTCGGTACAACATGTCGTTGCTTCCAATGTTCAACAATCTGCATATCTCCAATACACTTTAGACCAAGATCAGGTGAGCCAATTTTTGGAAGAGGAATGACAGGTATATTCCAGGAGGAAGAAGAATGATGGAGGCTGACTCCAACTAGGGAACATATTGGATGATACATTGGTTACTACTGATAATGACAATCATCTTACCAACTTTTTAGCTTGCTCCTTCCTTAGAATCAAAGGCAGAGACAAAACCAAATTGGGTTGCTCTCTAGCCACCTAATACTTTGTATTTCAGCATTTTTAAGCTTTTTCTTTATATCTCTATTGTACTTTTTCTGTATTTTCTAGTTTTGGAACCACTTGTGGTTTTGGTGTGGACAGGGTGCCATGTTTTTTATATATATATATATAATATAACAACCCTAAACAAAACATATTAATATCATAAAATTGAAAGTTATAATGAAACTAATGAAGTAATAAGAGTACATAAAGTATGCAAAATAAAGAAGATGGGTCAATCAGCAGCCGCATAAAGCACTTGCGATACGCTCCCTCAAAGCAGTCATCTACGCTGCACCTTCGTCATCCTGGGTGAAATTTATTCGACTACATAACGTCCTTTGGAATAGACTGCCCAACCTGGAATTTAAATGCTTCAGGATGGATATACATGTCGTCAGCGTCAGTCATATTGAAGTCGTTATCAGACCGAGATGAATGTCGTCTAATGAAATAGTGGACCGTCGTCGTGGCCACCATAATATGAACCGGTTTAGGAAATGAGTACGTCGACATATCACATAGGATGACCCATTTCTTCTTCTAAACCCCAAATATTTTTTCGATCTATCCCGTGTAAGGAAGAGTAATGTTTGTTGAACATTTATTTTCTACCACAGACGACGCCACTTGATCTCTCAAAATCGGGGATGTGGTATTTGGTGCCCGAAAATGACTTTAAATATCTTCTCTGTAAGAGATATCCGACATCCATCAAATAATATTTACCTATCACAAAAGACATTGTTATGAGTTTCGATAACAAAAACTATTAAGTTAAAAAAAGTAAGACAACTTGGAGGCAGGTGAGAGAAGCGTTGTCTGCTATTCCTCGCTGCATAGGCAAAAAGACTGCTGTCATGGGCACTCCCTTCTCATCCGATCATCACAAATGTCAAGCATACGTTGAAGTCACATATCACCATCACATTTTGAGTAGGTGACCCACACCGACCAATGTACCACTTTCTCATGGCTGGGTAGTCAGGCATCCACGTACGCACAGTCAATTACCCCAATACAATTCTGTTTAGAGGTATTCAACATGTCAATCCCAACACAACAAAAACATTATGGAGTAAACATAATGCAATAACAAAACTCACATTGAAAAATGGCATGTAGCACGAGTTGTTAGCAAGTTTTTCAGAAGTTGTGCCGAATGTTAAAACTTTTGGCTTAATTATGTTTGATGCTAAGTTAACTAGTGCTCTCAGACCTTCAGAGAAGCACTTGCTTATTGTCTCTGAGGAATGTTGGAATCGCTCCATCACTCCTCTGATTGATTCGTTCTGAGATAGAATGTACAACGTAAATGCCAACACCTCCCTTGTAGTAGTTCAAGAAGAGCCTCGGAGGTCGTGGTTGATACGTAGCTCGTGAAGGAGATAAAAAAAATGGGCATGGTCTTGCAAAATATGTTGTTGAACCTTATTGAGTGTCTAACAAGCATCTCGCCCACCCATTTATCCCTTATAAAGGATGACATCAGGCACAGTGTTCGAACAAAGATGAAACAATAATATTCTAACAATAATATAGCAATCACTACAGCCATAGCTATTCCTCTGTGCGTTCTTGCTATCAATCCATCCAGGACAACTGATTAGTTAGGGTTACATGCAATGAATAAACTGTTTCGTAACATAAAATTAAAAAAAAAACATTGCCATATGTAAAAGCTTATAAACGATAAACCTTGCAAATAAACTGTTAAAATACAACAAATACTACAACCATAGCATTTTTCAGAAATCAATGTCTTAAAAATAAAGAATAAACAAACTAGATTATAAAACTGAAAGTGTAAAGCCAACACATAAGACACTCATTTCTCTATCGAGACACGTAAATATTCGACACGCATCTTGGGCTCCAGCCTCTTGAATATTTGTCTGCAGGTCAGGTCCTTGAGCAATTTAATACATTTTAAATAAAAATCCGGATCAGCCACAATTTCTGGAATCCCATCTAACAAAATCATAAAGTCATCAATTGTGGGGTCAACTGCAGGAGGATGGAGCTGAGCTGCAAACACTTCTATCAATCTATCTATTGAGCTCTTTATGAAAACATCTTTATCATTCCTCCTTTTCTCCAGCCTGGGTCTCTTTGAGTGGCAGGTTAACTCAAGCTTCCTCGAGTTTATGCTAGGACCACTCACCAGAACTCATAACCTGCTCGGGTGACAAGTCTGTTGAGATGCCAGCAAACCCCTGCTTACTTGGGTTCAACGCATGCTGACCTGTAGCGACTACCCCCCTAAACATTACATCAAGTTTATCTTCCATGTCCGGGTCAATACCGCACACCCTGAATTTTTTTGCAGTTGTTACTGCCTGCAACGTGGTAGGGATGGGGGAAGGTCTTATTAGTCACAACAAAACAAAAATCATAATGAGCTAAAATACATGTTAGTGCATCACTATTACCTCTAATTTCTCTATCCACCATTCTTCTGAAACATCAATGGTAAGCTTAATGGGATCCCAACCCAACCCAATAGAATCCCATTTCAGTTCTTTTCATAACTTCCAGTCCTTCAATTGATCTCACTTGTTCTTGAATTTTAACCTATCATAATCCATTTCAGCCACTTCCTTGAACCTCTTCGAAATGTTTTGTCAGCCGTCCATGTAAAAGTATGTGTTAGGTCTATTACCAACCTCAATCTCTTTAATGCAAATATCGAAAAAAAATGTTTGTAACTTCCTTATCCCACATTGCTGATAGATCCCCTTCTTTAAACTCCGACATGTTGAAACTAATTAAAGATTACGAAGTGCAGCGAAATATGTTAAGATATAACAAAATAAAATATTTTTAAAAACAATTATCACATCCAAATATACTCATTTAATTAAAAATATAAACAAAATAAAATGAAAATAAAAAATATAAACAATCATATGTGAATCTCTTAAAAAGACGAATAGTTTATATAATCCCTTAAATTCTCAACACTTAATGAAGAAAGTGAAGGAGTATATAATCCAATGTGCTCAAATGCTAAGCTAATAACATAAAATGAGAATGAATTGTATGAGTTTTAATGAAAAAAAAACCGATAATACTTGAAACTTCATGACCAAGCATTCTTACTTATCAGTAAAAAACAAATAATAGAGAAGCTATAAGCTTTCCTTGACCACAATCTTCAACCATTCACCAAAATCCAAACCGAATGAACCAACCATTGACCAACCACTCCAAACCAAATTAACCATTGAAAAGAACCACTTTCTCATGGCATGAAGCTTGCCAGAACAAAAAAATATATATATGCAAAAGAAAGGAGACTTGTAAGATTCATAGGATAAACAAGCTCCACAAAAATTTTTGTATACCCAAAACCTTCCCTAAGAGGGGAATAAGAATAAATTCTCACTTATGATGATTCGACATTCACCAACCAACAAAATAACAATAGATTATTCATTATAAAAGAAAGTATCGAGCCCTTTCAGTCAAAAGAACTTTTCAATACACATGCCATTTATACATTACAATATTACCTCTTCCTTCCCTTCTAGTAAATTATTAAAACAAATCATACCATTACAATAATCCATATCCAAACTTTTAGCTCTATGTTTAGCCTTGTGAACAGTAGTGCAAAGTTTACCAAATGTCTCCCAGTTCCATTTTATAACGTTAAGAGCCACACTTTTCTGTAATTGTCACAATCTATACCCAACATTTCCATAATAACCAGTTTTCCAGTTATCAATCACAATTTGCTCAATCACAATTTGCTTGAAAAAAGAGTGTAAAATGCACATATTAAGAAGTTTGAAATGATACGAATGGGGTTATTTTTCTAATATTCAAACCATGCAAAAGGGAAGCATGATTGAAACCAGTAATTGTCAAATTCTTAGGAAATTTGTCCACCCCATGATTGTTTGGAAAAAAACCTATCAAATCTTTCAAACCCGTTACCTCCAGCATAAGTACAAGGATTACCTTAAATCCCAAATTGAACAAACCAACTATAAACAATGCTTTAATGAATTAAGTAACCAATTTCATATTAGGAGGCCTCCCTCCATTTCTTTCACCAACAGAAGTAATCATGTTAAAATCTGCTCCAACCAACCATGGATCACAAATACCAAAACTAAGCAAAATCAATTGATTCGAAAGTTTCATTTTTTCAAGTTTATCACAACCTGCATAAACAAAAAAGTAAAACATCTATGACATATTTCAAACCTCTAGTTATCCTAGAGGAAGGTAAAACATCATTCCATTCTCCACTAACAGGTAAAAAATATCAAATACTTGCGGCTTAGCTGATAGGAATGCAAGTGAGAACACAGAGTTTTGAACTAATATAAAAAGTCCCTAAACAAATATGCCAACATATTCACAGTGAAGCTGCTACAGTAGTATTTTAACAGCTGCAAAAAAAAGGAATATACCACTTTCAAGTTATTGAACAGCTCATGCTAAACCAATTAAGAAAACCAACTTTGAGCACTCAAATAAAACCATTTCTATATCTATCTCCATTCCATTTGAGAAATAGCATTCAAATCAAACCATTTCCAAGGGTGATTAGCTTATACCCAATGGTCTAAAAGAAATAGCATTCTAAAGATTAGAGCAAGCTCTGTTTCCCACATTCTGATAAGTTTTAAGTCCTCTCAAGAGGCAAGACTGCTTTCATATAGAAAACCAAGTGAGGAGAAAGCCTACTATTGCTAAAGGCTGCAACATTTACAATGAGAACGCCTTGGAGATTTCCCTCCCTACATTTCTTGTCATGTTCATCTCTAAACCTTACGAAGAGGAAAAATAACATCCAAGCATCACCTATACAAAACCACAGATGGAATGGAAGCCAAATTAGAAAACCAAATTTCCATAAATCCGAAGCCGCGGAGGGCGATCCAGTGCAACGAAAAGAAAATTTTGCACAGATCAGGCCCCAAAGATGAATGACATTCACCTAACAGGGCTTCAAATAATTCCCACAAAATGTATGGAAGCCGCACCACATATAACCAAAATCTCCTTTATACCAAAAACATGGCTTCAAGCACACAACACCAAAACCACAGTGCTGGCATCAATTTTTGGATGTCATAAGTATAGGGTATCCACCTGTGATCGGCAAAAATTTGTTATCGCGCGTCATGCACGAATTTGACTCAAATTGACCTGAGCATCAGTGAGCTTGTTCAGATTGCCCCGAACGACGAAACGGACCACACGAGTGAGTTTTGAACGTCGATTCCATTTGGAAAAGGCGCCCGTTGCACCACAATTTCGCATCTGGGCTTAAAATATGCATATTATCATTTTTTTGTCCGATCAACGAAAAAGTGGTCCAGATGACCCCGAATGACTCCAAACGACGAAACAGACCACGCGAGTGCGTCAAGAATGTCGATTTTACCTGCGGGGGATGTTCACTTCGTTACAGCTTCGCGGGTGGGGTAAAAATGTGTGAATTATCGTTTTGGGCACGATAGTCGAAAAAGTGGCCCAAACGACCCCAAACGATGAAACAGATCACACCAGTGCGTCCGGAACGTCGATTATACCTAGGGGAGAAGTTCATTTCGCTGCGATAACGTATTCGGCAAAAAAGATGCGGAGAGATAATAATAACAATAATACTATTATTATTATTATAAAAAAATATATTATCCTTTTAAAACCTACGCAACTCTCTCTCTCCCCACTCTCCCGCTTCGTCTGCCCGATCCGGCGTCCCTGTTCGCGAAATGAGCTCCCCCTTCGCCTCTCGCTCTCCCTCCAACCGGCAAGCCTCGCCGGAGGACGCTGACTGCCGACCTCTCCTTCCTTATGGACGCCGGCAGCTCCTCCTTCGACCCGAAAATTTCCTTCACGTGCCCTAGTCCGCCGTCCCTCAGTCTCGGCCTTCCTCTCTCGCCGGCGACACTTCGTCAGCCCTATTCAGCGCCGGCAACCAGATCCAGCCAACCTGAGCCCCTTCCTGCACAAAGATCCGACCTTCTCGTCGCCTTCTTTTTTCTCTCGGTTGGCCGAGCTTCGACCTCCTGCCTCGTCGCCGATGTACCGCCGACACTCCTTGCAGCAGATAGAGATACAAAACTCCCATTTTTCTTCTCTGTTCTGAATTACTCATATCCAAAACTTGGGAGGCAGAAAGAAAGAGGTAGATCCAATTTAAACCTTGCTCTAAATCCTCTTATATGCCGTAATTTTGATTCATATATATAAAATCATTTCACATTAATGCTTTAATTTATAGAATTTCAAGGCATTGAGGATTAAGCTAAATCAAAATTATTCTTTTGTGGGTTTGTCCCACTTTGATTAAGCAAATGTAGATCCTTTGTGATTTGCAAATAAACACGTGCGAATCTTTTGTTATTTAAAAAATAAAAAAAAAACACATGAAAATTATGCTAACGACTTGTTCTGATAACTTTTATTGTTGGGGAAGAGTGTAGGCGAGCTCATTGCATCAAATCCTCATGCAAATTTATGTGATTCCTTGCGTGATAACTTTGGGCATGCTTAGTCCCGAGCGATCTTCTCGAAGGTATGCTTTGTTTATATGTTTATAGGCCAAAATTATTTTTTTTTATTTTTTTTTGTACCGTGCATACCTCATTGATTCCTCTCAATGCCCTCAATGGGTATTTCTGTTGATCTATGCACATTCTGCGAGACACACTGGAACGTGGATCGGACGTCGACGACTTGGAGCAAGTAAAGAGAACGCGCCTGCAACCTTCACGGTGGTGAGATCCCCTAAACTCCTAGCTAGCCCTAAGTTTAGTGGTGTCTAGGCATGTGGGTTCGATCGCCCACACGGGGTGCGTGCGCCGGCATGGGTCGGCGCAACGACGTGCTTGCGTGATGGATCGTCGATTTCCTAGAGCTAGCCTTTAGGTTAGGACTTCCTATGCGTAACCAAACGCCCTCCATAGAGCCGAGTGTCTACCATTTGTTGTGAGCCTTAGCACAAGTCCCGATGGGTTGGAGTCTCTCACTCCCCTTGCTTTGGGTTTTCCCTTGCTTTGGGTTTCCCCAGCTTTACTTGGAGAAGCTAGGGGGTCGGACTTGGCAAAGCGAGAGAAGCTTCGTAGCTGGCTCATTTTGCAAAGTCTGAAGGAGTTCGCGAAATGGTAAAAGCTTTGTAGCTAGCATATTTCGCGACTCCGTGGAGAGTTTTCCCTTCGGAGATCTGTGGAGAAAACTCCCTACATTCCCCCACCAAGACAAGAGGCGGCGGTGCCGCATTTCCAAGGGTCTAAACCTTAGGTTTCCTAGGTGAGGTCGTTAGAACGAGCATGACTCGCTATCATATGTGGTCATTTGCACCTCATTGTTTGCATATGTGTGTCTTGCATAGTTACATAGTGTGTGTAATATATCACACCTGCACTTGCACCTTTCACCTTGCACTTGCAACACTTGCACTTGCACTTGCATCTGCACCGACACCACTTGTGCCTCGATCGGTTATCCCGAACCGGTCACATCACTTGTGCTTTAGTCGACTACCCCGGTCCGGTTGGCACAATACTTTGGTTTGACCGAATGCTCCATCCCGATCGATCTACCACTTGCTCCCTTGCATGTTGTGTATGTGCATGTACATGTTTGTTTGCATGATCGATATCATCTACTTGAGTTGTATTCCTTCGGGTCACTGCGTTATCGGCATACCCTCTTTTCGGGCCCCTGTCGCTACGACATGCCTACCTTTGGGTCACTGTCTTATCGGTATACCCTCTTTTCGGGCCACTGCCGTCACGGCATGCCGACATTCGGGGCACCGCGTTATCGG